>NC_132902.1:1251794-1276794 GCF_030463535.1 Salminus brasiliensis | reverse complement strand
ATCTATCTGTGTCTATATATGTGTCTGTCTGTCTATGTCTATCTATCTATATATCTATCTGTCTGTCTGTCTATCTACCTGTCTGTGTCTATATATATGTCTGTCTGTCTGTCTATATGTGTCTGTCTATATGTGTCTGTCTGTCTATCTATCTGTCTGTCTGTGTATCTGTCTTTCTGTCTGTCTGTCTGTCAGTCTATCTACTTCTCTCTGTCTGTCTGTCTGTCTGTTCGTGGTGGTTAGGAGGTTATATTAGGCCTAAGTTTAGCTTCCGGTGAGAAACAGGGGAATGATGATCTGACCTCAGCCTCTGACCGGAACTACTGTGGACATCGTGCACGCCTGCGATTGGATCATTTGAATACAGCAGAGCCAGACATCGGTCGCCATGACTACAGCGCCATCAGTGGTCCTCCGCCATGAACGTGTTTAAATCCACGGTTTAGGCCGAAATCCTGCTGCGATGTCTGAGGCATGAGTCAGTGGCAGCCGTCAGTGGCAGGTCTTCATTGAAGCCATGTGGCTGCGCTGCCCTGTGCTGTGCTAGCTGCTCATTCCAGGCCTTGTTTACCCGCCGCCGCTGCAGAGTGTGTACATAGTGTGCCCCTCTCTTCATTCTGTAGATGCTTGTCTCTTCCGGCTGCTGTGATCCCTCTGTGTTTCCTCCTGACGAGCCTGAAGGCGCTCTCTCTTTCTCACACACACACACACACACCCACACACATACTTACACACACACTGAGTATGAGAAAGCCAGCAGGAATGCTTTCCTGGGATAGATCTGAAGCTGCGGATATTGCAACGACGGACCACAAGCTTTGCTCTCAACCGGAGTCATATCAGACGCCTCTAAGCAAAGCTGAGTGGGTGGGGCTAAACTGCTTATTATTATTACATTAATAACGCTCTAAATGTAGGTATTGTGATATACACTGAGGAGGAGGAGCTACAGTCTCTCATTAGGGTGAATATTAATAACGCTCTAAATGTAGGTATTGTGATATACACTGAGGAGGCGGAGCTACAGTCTCTCATTAGGGTGAATATTAAGAACACTCTAAATGTAGGTATTGTGATATACACTGAGGAGGCGGAGCTACAGTCTCTCATTAGGGTGAATATATATTAATAACGCTCTAAATGTAGGTATTGTGATATACACTGAGGAGGCGGAGCTACAGTCTCTCATTAGGGTGAATATTAATAACTCTAAATGTAGGTATTGTGATATACACTGAGGAGGCGGAGCTACAGTCTCTCATTAGGGTGAATATTAATAACTCTAAATGTAGGTATTGTGATATACACTGAGGAGGCGGAGCTACAGTCTCTCATTAGGGTGAATATTAATAACTCTAAATGTAGGTATTGTGATATACACTGAGGAGGAGGAGCTACAGTCTCTCATTAGGGTGAATATATATTAATAACGCTCTAAATGTAGGTATTGTGATATACACTGAGGAGGCGGAGCTACAGTCTCTCATTAGGGTGAATATTAATAACGCTCTAAATGTAGGTATTGTGATATACACTGAGGAGGAGGAGCTACAGTCTCTCATTAGGGTGAATATATATTAATAACGCTCTAAATGTAGGTATTGTGATATACACTGAGGAGGCGGAGCTACAGTCTCTCATTAGGGTGAATATTAATAACATTCCAAATGTAGGTATTGTGATATACACTGAGGAGGAGGAGCTACAGTCTCTCATTAGGGTGAATATATATTAATAACGCTCTAAATGTAGGTATTGTGATATACACTGAGGAGGCGGAGCTACAGTCTCTCATTAGGGTGAATATTAATAACATTCCAAATGTAGGTATTGTGATATACACTGAGGAGGAGGAGCTACAGTCTCTCATTAGGGTGAATATTAATAACGCTCTAAATGTAGGTATTGTGATATACACTGAGGAGGCGGAGCTACAGTCTCTCATTAGGTTGTTCTGCAGATCTTGTCCGAACCTGAAAGAATGTATATGTGGGCAGAGCTTGGCTGGGGCAGTTGTTGGTGCTGATATATTTAAGAAGATACTTGCTGACCCTCGAACCTCGATCAGTCGCTGAAGGCCCACAGCACTGACCCAAGCGCTGCAGGCTGGGATGAGTGAATGAGCTCTAATGATAATGAAATGTTCTCCGTAATGAGCCCAGAGAGGAGAACGGAGTGCGGTTCTCTGCGTACTGTGACTGAGGCTCGTCAGAGGCTCCGGTACTTTTCTCTCTTATGGTCTGTAAAAAATGACACTCAGGCCATTATGAATCACGGCGGCAATAAAAGCAGCGCTTTAACGGCAGTGGGATTATGTCACCCATCTGGTTTACGTCTGTCTGGTCCAGTCAGGCATATAGCTCGCAGTAATGCGGCCGGATGGGGCCAGTTTGACGCAGCGCTGACCGTTCCCCGTTGCAGGATATCCGAAATGAGGGCAGGTCAGTGGTGGCTGGAGAATGTGAGCTGGAACCGTAAAGCGTAGAATCTGAAGAACGAAATGTGGCACTATAAGGGTCCACTTCACTGGGCCCTTAGTTAACCCCTTAAAGCCTGCATACCTGAAGCCCACCTCAAATCCGTACCCTTATCCCCTTATATAGAGCTATTTACAGTGGATACTGAATAATTCATACTGGATCATGAATAATTCATATTGGATACTAAATAATTCATACTGGATACTGAATAATTCATAGTGGATACTGAATATTTCATTGTGGATACTAAATTAATTATAATAGATAGAATAATTAATAGTAGATACTGAATAATTCATACTGGATACTAATTAATTTGTAGTAGATACTGAATAATTCATACTGGATACTGAATCATTCATACTGGATACTAATTAATTTGTAGTAGATACGGAATAATTCATAGTAGATACTGAATAATTCATACTGGATACTGAATCATTCATACTGGATACTAATTCATTTGTAGTAGATACGGAATAATTCATAGTAGATACTGAATAGTTCATAGTGGATACTAAATAATTCATACTGGACACTAAATAATTCATAGTGGATACTGAATAATTCATAGTGGATACTGAATAATTCATACTGGACACTAAATAATTCATAGTGGATACTGAATAATTCATAGTGGATACTAAATCATTCATACAGGATGCTGAATGATTCATAGTAGATACTGGATAATTCATAGTGGATACTAAATCATTCATACAGGATGCTGAATGATTCATAGTGGATACTGGATAATTCACAGTACATACTATATTATAAATTATAGGCAAATACATTCATAGTGGATACTGAAGAACTCTTAGTAGTTACAAAATCATTCACACTGGATACTGAATAATTCATAGTGGATACTGAATAATTAAGAAATTTCCATTCAGGGGAACTGTGGAGACAAGATCTGGAAGACCGCTCTGTGTTCTTCACATTCTGCTGCCACAGATTCTCTCCATTCTTTGAGCTGAGATCTGGACTTTGCCTTCGACCACTCCAGCGCTGTCTGGCCTTGTGCCCGGCTTCGCTGTCCTGCTGAAAGGGGTCAAGTTTCTCCCGAGCTTGAAGCCGTGAGGTCATCTCGCTAATTCCGTTTTCCGTAACGTCGAAAGGAGCAGCAGGTGACTCTCCCTCAGCTCAATGAATCTCGATGAGGGCGAGATCACGTAGAGACGTTATTGGTGGTCTAACAGCGGAAAAACGGCACCTAAAAGCCCGTTAAAAGCTCAACAAACACCATAGTGTCTCCTTAATGACCGAGCCTGGCCTGGGCAAACAGAGCCATCCTCCCCACAGCGGACTTCCTCCTCCGAAAACACACATACACCCTCACCCACTCTCCGCCGCCTAATGCAGCGTGCTATACGGCCGCTTGTATCCGCCGCGCTGATGAAAGCCTGAGCAGGTGCCATTTCACACCTTATGTACTTTATTGATTTCCCGGCAGCGGCGGGGGTCAGCGCTGCGGCCTGACGGGTGCTAGGTGTCGGTTCCGCACCTCTTATCGCCAGTTTCGCAGTTTTCGACGTGCAGATGGCTTTTTTTATCGATCAGCCAGAACATTAGCACCACCCGCCCAATATCGAGTAGGCCCCTCTTGTGCCGCCACAACAGATCTGACCGTTGCAGGCATGGACCCTGATGGTGTCCGGCGCTTTTAGTAGGTACTGACCACTGCATCCTGGGACGGAACATCTCACAAGACCTCATAGTAGTTACTGAATAATTCATAGTGGATACTGAATAATTCATAGTGGATACTGAATAATTCATACTGGACACTGAATAATTCATAGTGGATACTGAATAATTCAGGGTGGATACTGAATAATTCATACTGGACACTGAATAATTCATAGTGGATACTGAATAATTCAGGGTGGATACTGAATAATTGATACTGGATACTGAATAATTCATAGTGGATACTAAATAATTGATACTGGACACTGAATAATTCATAGTGGATACTGAATAATTCACAGTAAATAGTTGGAGGCATGGACCAGCGCCAAGGCTATAGGTCTTTAGTCAGTAAGTTGTGAGGTGGGGACTCCATGACCTTTGATCCTTCTTCCTTGGGGCACTTTAAGTAGGTACTGACCACTGCATCCCGGGACAGAACATCTCACAAGACCTGCCTGATGTTTCGGAGATGTTCTGACCCAGTCACCTTCATCACCTTTCAAGAACTGACTGTTTACCTGGGCCACTGCGACCAGTGGTGCTAATGTTATGGCTAACTGAGGTTCATTATGCAGATGTTCCTACTAAGGCCGGGTGAGTTGAGCTGCGATTGGAAGCGTGGGGTTCACGGGTGCGTTGACCATCAAATAAAGACACCCAAAGCCTGTTTACTGACCAATCTGTAGCTTTGAACCAAGCCAAGAGCTTCCAGAAGATCTCAGAAGACGTCCTGTGGAGATGCACGATGCTGGAAATGGCTGCAAAAGCATTGCTGAAGACCTAGGTGATCATCCGTCCATGGTTAGTTGGGTCATCCTGTTAAGATCACAATGGGCGACACAGTGGACACAGGTGAGGAAGATGCTTCAGAGGGATCATCAGAACATTTTAGAGGAGAAGGTAAGGTCAGCGGTCCATGACCTCAAGCTGAGAAGATGCTGGGTTTATAGATGGTGAGGAACAAGCTTCCATGACTAGATGTAGGTTCATCTTCTCGTATTTGATGAATCTCCACTGGAGGCTCTAAAGCTCGGACTCTCCGCTAAACGCATTTTTGGACCGAGGCGTGAATAGCTGAAGGACCGCGAGGCTGAAGCTCCTCCAGATTAATCAAAACACCGCCGACAGCCTGCAGCCGACCGAGCCATGGACAAGTGCTCTCCATAGCCAGATACATTTTACAGAGCTCTGCTTTTGGAGGGAGATCAGAGGCCGCTATTAGCCAAGCCTCCTCGAGCAGAACTGCTGATCCTGGATCAGCGTCTGCTCTTATTTAACTGGAGAAGAACGACGGCCCCAGGAAACGAGGCCAGGAAACCCTTCCACAACCCTTCCGCAATGGATGCGACTTAAACTTTTGGATTGGATGAGTTGGGGAGGTGACGATCATCATCATCATCATCATCATCATCGTCATCTTCATCATCCAGCATCCTAACCATACTACATACATATCATACCACAGCCTCGCTCCAACAAAAGCAAGATCAGCTCTTTTTAATACCCTTGATTTCAGAAGAAACGGTGAAAAAGCAGGTGTCCCAATACTTTTGTCAATTTACCGTATGTATGTATATGCTAAATATCACCCATCAGAGCTTCCCAATTTGTGACAATGACCCCACTGACTCGGCAGCTGAAGTGCTCTGAAGGAATGGGCTCAACTCAACTCAACAGCGCCCTCTTTTGGTAAGGCAGTGGACATGCACAGGACAAATGACCAGCTGGACCAGTGTCTCGGGGCTGTTAAGACATAATGACAAATACAATGAAAACAACTGGCAGTTTTAATGAATTCTGCAAGTGGTCTCGTCAGACAAAGACCTGGTATCTCCAAAATGGCAATTTTACAGGAGAAGATAAAAACCTCCAGTCGTTTTGGAGCGTTTCTATTGGTCCATTCGGCATAATTCAAATTACGTGAAAAACGCCCATATACATGTAAGCAGCCCTTGTCCAAATATCTGTTACTGTGACGACCACCAAAGCTTCCAGAAAGCTCGTCAGTCCGAAGGTCCTGCATTACCCAATGTCCCGAGCTCTGAACCTCAGCGGGACCCTCACAGCTCAGACTTGGTCCTAATCCTTGTGGCTCTGTAGATATGAATGTCCCTCTGCTTGTCGTAATGGACTTCCTGCACGGAGAACCGCCCCCCCAGCATGGCCAGAAAGCGCTCGTCTCGCTCGTATCGGATCCGGCACGACAGCAGAACCTCCGAATCCTCCGAGCTCAGGTGCTCCAGCGTCTGGAGAAGAGCGGGAAAGGTCTCCTCCAGGTAAACGATGTCGGCTCCGAGGATTAGGTCGTAGCTTCCGGAGGGGTACTGGTCTAGCCCCTCTCCCCAGGTCAGCTCAGACACCTGCGCTGCCCCCTGCAGGTCTGGAGGAATGTTCTCGTGCACGTTAGCGCTCAAGAACTCCAGCGCAGGCTTCCGGTCCGTGATCGTCACGTTGGCTCCTGAGAAGAGTGAGATGATTCGTTCATTCGGTGCAAAAAAAAAAATTCTTTATAAAAAATAAACAAACATCATCATCACCATCATCATCCTCACCAAGCAGCGCGGCCACTATGCCCACCAGTCCAGTGCCAGCGCCCAGCTCGATGACCGTCTTCCCCTTCAGATCCACCCGACCAAGCTCCAGGTACATGCACAGCACCACTGCCTGAGGGACGCCGTCCAGAGACGGGTTGAATTACGCGAAGACAGACAACTAGAAGCTACTCAAGAAACGGCAGCAGGCTAACAGACAGGTCAGAGGTCTGATCAAACACCAACACTATGGCGCAAAGGGGCAAGTCTGAGGTCTGATTACAGGTTCTGGATTACTGCACTGGTATCAGCTCTGATTAAAAGGTAAGGATTGTTGCCTTGGCATCGTCCTACAACAGGACGGATAAAAATCTAATCATAGGTTTAAGATTACAGCGCTGGTCTAATCTTATAATGGTCTGATAATATGGTCAAGACTATAACCTTGGTCTAATAATACAAGATAATGGATTTGAGATCTAATTATAAGCCTAAATCGGATGGGTTTGGGTCTGATTCTGAGGTCAGGATTATTGTCTTGGTCTAATATTACAATAGTCAGGATTATTTTTGTAGTCTAATATTGCAGTAAGAAGGGTTTGAGATCTGACTGTAAGACCAGGATTATTTTCTTGGCCTAATATCACAATAAAACTTATGAGGTCTGATTATATGGTCGAGATTATCACTCATTTTGTATTACAATAGAATGGATCTGAGGTCTGATTATAAGATCAGGATAACTCTTTTGGACCAATATTAGAACATGATGGGTTTAAGGTCTGATTATAAGATCAGTATTACAGTATTGGTCTAATATTGAATTAAAACAATGTCTAAGGTCTGACTATAAGATCAGACTTACCGTCTTGTTTTAATAATACAATAAAACAGGTTTGAGGTCTGATTATAAGGTCAGATTTACTGACTTGGTCTAATATTACAATGAGAGTAATGAGGTCGGAATTATAGCCCTGATCTACTATTACGGGTTGGGGTCTGATTATAAGGTCAGGATTATTGTCTTGGTCTAATATTACAATAGAAAGGGTCTGAGGTCTGATTATATGGTCAGGTTTACTGTCTTGGTCTAATATCATGGCCAGAATTATAACCTTGATCTACTATTACGGGTTGGGGTCTGATTATAAGGTCAGGATTATTGTCTTGGTCTAATATTACAATAGAAAGGGTTTGAGGTCTGATTATATGGTCAGGTTTACTGTCTTGGTCTAATATCATGGCCGGAATTATAACCTTGATCTACTATTACGGGTTGGGGTCTGATTATAAGGTCAGGATTATTGTCTTGGTCTAATATTACAATAGAAAGGGTCTGAGGTCTGATTATATGGTCAGGTTTACTGTCCTGGTCTAATATCATGGCCGGAATTATAACCTTGATCTACTATTACGTGGTTGGGGTCTGATTATAAGGTCAGGATTATTGTCTTGGTCTAATATTACAAAAGAAAGGGTCTGAGGTCTGATTATATGGTCAGGTTTACTGTCTTGGTCTAATATCATGGCCGGAATTATAACCTTGATCTACTATTACGTGGTTGGGGTCTGATTATAAGGTCAGGATTATTGTTTTGGTCTAATATTACAAAAGGACAGGTCTGAGGTCTGATTATAAAGTAAGGATTATTGTCTTGTGAGGTCTGATATTATGGTTGGAATTATCACCTTGATCCAATATTAATATAGAATGGGTTTGAGGTCTGATTACAAAGCCAGGATTATGTTCTTGGCCGAATATTACAATAAGGCAGTGATGAGGTCTGATTATAGGGTGGGCGTTATCACCTTGATCTACTATTACAATAAGAAGGGTTCGAGATCGGATTGCAAGACCAGCATTATTGTCACGGCCTATGAATATTACATATATAATATGATTATAACAGAATATTACGGTTGGGACGATCACCTTGGTCTAATACAACAACACAACACAACGGGTCAGGGTCTGATTACGAGGTCAGGAGCTCACCGCATCCCACACGACCGCTGCCACTCCTAGGCGGTTCCAGTCCTGGGCCAGTCGGAGTCGATGTGAAGCGAAATGGAACTCGGCTGAAGAGCTGTGGATTTTAGAGAGGGCTGGAAGTACGCTCTCATCATACGGCACCAGCGCCATGGTGTCAGGACCGGGACTCCCGTCTCTATTAAAAATAATAATAAACAAATTCATAATAAACACATTAATAAACACTATATTAATTAACTTTCACCATTAAATTACTCAAAATACCAAATATCCTTTAAGAAGCAGGAGATTTTGAAGCAGGGTTCCTCTGGGGACTACTTTTCGCCGTAGCACCCAGCACGTACCCCTCCACCAGGAGCAGACCCTAACACACAGATCTGCACTTCAGGCCAAAGCTGGATCTCAGAACTCAGGGTAGATCAGTGTCCCAGGCATCAGGGGGGTCTTCATCACCCCCTTCAGGTGGAGGACCTCTCTGTGAGGGGCTTTTAGAGGCTGCAGGGCTGCAGTGGACCGTGTCCAGCATCTGGACCTACATCTGCAGGTTCTCTCTATTACAGACCCCTCGTTAGAAGACGCCCCTGTTATTTTACCCAACGCAGCTCAAAACTGCTAAAAATTAAAGCTTAATTTATTATTTTAATGAGTTTTAAACTCACCCTCAGCGGAAAGCACCTTCCAACCCGTCCATTCAAAACACAGCGTCTGCGCTCACGACCTCAGAGCTCGGTTTGTGGCGGTGCAGCGCCGCCGCCTAGCGTTTAGGAGGACGAACAGCACGAACAAGGCTCTCGGCAGCTAAATATATATATAGTAAATATAATAAATTATATAATAAATTATATAGTAAATATAATAAATATTTAACCAATAAAGGATTAAGCATATAGTTCAAAACATAAGCGCATATATATAATATTTATATATCTTATATATTAAGCCTTTTTGTACTTGCCGTTACTTTAGTGTACTTAGTATATTTATATATATTAAAACATTTTATTATTATGCTTATCCTGTTTCTCTCTTTTTATACTAATATTTACAAGATTATGTCGGTAAATAGAGGAACTGCAAAGTAATAATTTCTGCTTATATATATTTATTTATTTTTTTTTACTTGGTGTTACTTTAGTGCTTTAGTGTTCTTAGTGTATATATATATATATATATATATATTACATTTTATTATTATACTTATTCTGTTTCTCTCTTTTTATATTGATATTTACAAGATTATGTTGGTAAATAGAGGAACTGCAAAGTAAGTATTTCTGCTTATTTATATATATATATATATATATATATATATATAGCTTATATATTAAATTATTATTATATTTTTACTTGGTGTAACTTTAGTGCTTTAGTGTTCTTAGTGTGTATATATATATATATATATATATATATATATATATATATATTACATTTTATTATTATACTTGTATACTGTTTCTCTCTTTTTATATTGATATTTACAAGATTATGTCGGTAAATGGAGGAACTGCTGTGCACGTGACAATAAACTTTTATCTTGAAAATAAATAAATAAATATATAAATGTTATAAATATACAGCTGAACTGTATCACCTATATTTGTATATATATAAATGAGCAGATATGTATTTCAATATGTGACTAAATACATGCTGGATATGATGGATAATTCTTTTAATATATTTTAATATGTGTCAAATAAATATTAAATATATATTAAATATATTAAAATGTGTCTTTAGGGGGCTTTAAGCTCTTAACCGGCACAGCATATGTTTTCATGTCAGTTTGAGGGACCGGCTGCTTCTTCGGTATGACTAGTTTGGTCAAGCTGGTCACGCTGGTTGACCAGATTGGTCATATTGGTTGACTAGCTGGGTCACCATAAGATCCTTGAGGAAACTGTGAAGAAACCTTCAAGAAAAGGTTTTTTTACACTGTTAAAAATATAAGATCTTTGAGGAACTTTTGGAGGTTCTTCAATTTGAGGAACCTTCAAAAAATGTTTTTATGCTGTTAAAAGTACAAGATCCTTAAGGAACGTTTGGAGGTTCTTCAATATAAAACAATTGAGGAACCTTAAAAAAAGGGTTTGAGAAGAAAAAAGGTTCCCTGAAGGTTCCTCAAAGCACCTTAAGAGGTTTTACCACCGTTTCAATTCAAGAACCTCCAAACGTTCCTCAAAGATCTCATATTTTTAACAATATGGAAAGAGAATAATACAACTGCATCTAGCATTTAAACCAGGCTTGTCCAATCCTAGTCATGTGATTTCATTGTTTTATTTTTTCTTATCAATATTAAAATAAATTCTAATAAGAACAACGAGTCCTCCGTCCATCCATCCATCCATCCATCCTGTAGCAAATACTCCTGGAGAGTGGTCTAAAAAAGCGTATGATGAGCGCGCCGACATGCTAAGCAATCCGCTGCAGAGCAAGAAAACAATTATTATTATTAGAAATTAAAATAATAAAAAGCTTGGCAATGTGACAATAAAAAAAATTAAACAAGTCACAGATCGTTACAACATAATATCCTGAGCTAGTTTAATTTACTTAATTCATTATGCTAGTTAAAATCGTACTATCCACACTAACGCTAGCTGGCTCCTCATGCTAATGCTAACTGAGCAGATACACTGGTTTGTACGCTGCGCTAGCCCGGCATTATCTGAGCAATGAAAACAACCTAGCTGTGGACATAGCTAGCTAGCACTAGTTAGCTAATGAGCTAAATCTTCAGTCACAACCAGGCGTTTTACCACAGTATGATGTACAGGTAATTTAGTTAATGCTTTAAAATAATCAATATTCAGTCAGAACCGACTGTTATTAGCAATAATCTCTCAGAAACTGAACATTTTTACCTCAGGAAAAGTTTTATTTCTTTATTTAATTTTTACCTCAGAAGCAGCAGTTAGCAGTAAATGCTAACCTGAGGGAGCAGTCAGGGTGTAAAGTGCTGCAGTGCAGAGACTGTGGGCTAAAGGCACAGTGGTCTGACCTGACCAAGGCCTAGAAATGACCCCTCAGGTTTACAGCGGACCTTATTTAAATATTTAATTAAAGGTCAGTAATAAACGAGGCAACACAGGAATGAACTTCATTCTTTATTAATTAATTAGGGGGTTGTGTGTGAGTATGAGTTTGTATGTATGTATATATATATATATGTATTTATGTGTGTGTGTGTGTGTGTGTGTGTGTAGGCGGTCTGTCATTTCTTTTACTGAAGAAAAGACCCCAAGCTGTCCACGCTTGTGAAACTGCTGGAGCTGGACAAGAGACTTTCCGGCCTGTCCTCAAAAGCCTCAACAGTCTCTTTCAGGGTGGGAGATCCTGTTGGGACAGTAACCAATCTGATTTTTAGCCAAAAGTTTGTGGACACAGCTCTATTAGCCAGAGTTACTGGGTGACCTTTTGTCTCAATAATTACTTCATCTACTCACTCAGCAGTTCCTCACCAGTTCTCTCCACCTGATCCAGCATGTCCTGAAGAAAAGACCCCAAGCTGTCCAGCGTTGTCACACTTGTGAAACTGCTGGAGCTGGACAAGACACTTTCCGGCCTGTCCTCAAAAGCTTTATCAGCGGGTGTCTCTTTCAGGGTGGGAGATCCTGTTCAGACAGTAATCAATATCAGCAGTTGATCAGCGCTCTCTGTGATTGGTGGAGATTTTGAAACAATCAGATTTTTAGACAAAAGTTTGTGGACACAGCTCTATCAGCCAGACTTACTGGGTGACCTTTTGACCCAATAAACATTTCTTTCCTTAATGTCATTCAGTCCCAACGTCCATTCATCTACTCACTCACCAGTTCTCTCCACCTGATCCAGCATGTCCTGAGGAAAAGACCCCAAGCTGTCCAGCGTCGTCACACTTGTGAAACTGCTGGAGCTGGACAAGACACTTTCCGGCCTGTCCTCAAAAGCCTCAACAGTCTCTTTCAGGGTGGGAGATCCTGTTGAGACAGTAACCAATCAGATTTTTAGCCAAAAGTTTGTGGACACAGCTCTATTAGCTAGACATACTGGATAAGCAATTGGACAGAAGTTTGTGGACACAGCTCTATCAGCCAGACATACATCCACTCATCTACTCACTCAGCAGTTCCTCACCAGTTCTCTCCACCTGATCCAGCATGTCCTGAAGAAAAGACCCCAAGCTGTCCAGCGTTGTCACACTTGTGAAACTGCTGGAGCTGGACAAGACACTTTCCGGCCTGTCCTCAAAAGCTTTATCAGCGGGTGTCTCTTCCAGGGTGGGAGATCCTGTTTAGACAGTAACCAATCAGATTTTTAGCCAAAAGTTTGTGGACACAGCTCTATTAGCTAGACATACTGGATAAGCATTTGGTCAAAGGTTTTTGGACACAGCTCTATTAGCCAGAGTTACTGGGTGACCTTTTGTCTCAATAATTACTTCATCTACTCACTCAGCAGTCCCTCACCAGTTCTCTCCACCTGATCCAGCATGTCCTGAAGAAAAGACCCCAAGCTGTCCAGCGTTGTCACGCTTGTGAAACTGCTGGAGCTGGACAAGACACTTTCCGGCCTGTCCTCAAAAGCCTCAACAGCGGGTGTCTCTTTCAGGGTGGGAGATCCTGTTGAGACAGTAACCAATCAGATTTTTAGCCAAAAGTTTGTGGACACAGCTCTATTAGCTAGACATACTGGATAAGCAATTGGACAGAAGTTTGTGGACACAGCTCTATCAGCCAGACATACATCCACTCATCTACTCACTCAGCAGTTCCTCACCAGTTCTCTCCACCTGATCCAGCATGTCCTGAAAAAAAGACCCCAAGCTGTCCAGCGTTGTCACGCTTGTGAAACTGCTGGAGCTGGACAAGACACTTTCCGGCCTGTCCTCAAAAGCTTTATCAGCGTGCGTCTCTTTCAGGGTGGGAGATCCTGTTTAGACAGTAACCAATCAGATTTTTAGCCAAAAGTTTGTGGACACAGCTCTATTAGCTAGACATACTGGATTAGCAATTGGACAGAAGTTTGTGGACACAGCTCTATAAGCTAGACACACTGGATAAGCAATTGGACAGAAGTTTGTGGACACAGCTCTATTAGCTAGACATACTGGGTGACCTTTTGTCCCAATAATTACTTCATCTACTCACTCAGCAGTTCCTCACCAGTTCTCTCCACCTGATCCAGCATGTCCTGAAGAAAAGACCCCAAGCTGTCCAGCGTCGTCACACTTGTGAAACTGCTGGAGCTGGACAAGACACTTTCCGGCCTGTCCTCAAAAGCTTTATCAGCGGGCGTCTCTTCCAGGGTGGGAGCTTCTGTTTAGACAGTAACCAATCAGATTTTTAGCCAAAAGTTTGTGGACACAGCTCAATTAGCTAGACATACTGGATAAGCATTTGGACAGAAGTTTGTGGACACAGCTCTATTAGCTAGACATACTAGATAAGCATTTGGACAGAAATTTGTGGACACGGCTCTATTAGCTAGACATACTGGATAAGCATTTGGACAGAAGTTAGTGGACACAGCTCTATCAGCCAGACTTACTAGGTGACCTTTTGCCCCAGTAAACACTTCTTTCGTTAATATCATTCAGTCCCAACATCCACTTATCTACTCACTCTGCAGTTCCTCACCAGTCCTCTTCTCCTCCACGGTGTTTCTCTTTTTGAAACATCGCCACTTCCTCCACCTCCCTTTCTGCTTTCCTTTCTTGCTCCCCTTGGTTTTCTTCTCTACGTCTTTCTCTGTTTGCACCTCCATCGGACCCTCAGGGTCCTCCAGAGCGCCTGTTCGGCAGAAGCACAAGAGGAAGCTCATATCTGCGACTGTTGTCTTCGGTGTGTGAACACTGACTGACTTGGCCGTGGAATCGGAACTCACCTGACCCCTCACCATTATGACATCCCCTCCGAATTATGACATCAGGACAATGATATCGGCCAATCACGAGCGAGAAACTCCGGGCAGCATTATACATTCTATGGCGGCTACTGCTGCCTTGTGAGGCAGAGTCCAGTAGAGAAGTACTGCCAATAGATTAGGACTATCTCTCTGGAGCAGATCAACATCATGACCCTATGAGCAGGTGTCCCAATACTTTCGTCCATTTAGTGTAGCTCCACAATGGGACTACTGCACACACATAATGGGGTTTCTTATTGGGATTGGTTCTATTGGGTGTTTCCAATAAAGTGGCCAGTATGTTGACGTGCAATGTAGGTGTTTCTAATAAAATGGCCAGTATATATATACTTTATGAAGATATAATTTAACGCTAAAACCCACACAGAACTTTACCGCTGAGGTAAATGAACAGCCCGAGGCTAACAGTGCTAGCTTTATTCAAGTTTAGCTTTATTTCAGCACCTGGCATTACAGTTCAGCGGCCAAAGATCTCGTCAATGCATAATATCGGTATATATTAGAATAAAACGGTCATCGTTTAAATTAATATTGATCAGCTGTTAGAAAAATGCATATTTTGCCTGAAAAAAAACCCAAAACAAATAAATCAAAATTCATCACTCAGCGAGTCGAGCTGTCGAGAGTCTTTTAAAGTGCATTTTTTTTTAACTAGCGTAGAGGATTACAGTTCATGATATGTTGACAATTCCCTCAAGATTTTACAGCTCACTGTAAAAAGCATTGGTTCACATGGACATAGTAAAGCGAGTTAGCAGCTCGGCTAATTACACAAGTTCTGTCTAGGAAAACAAAAAAATTACTAGAAGCAAAACCATTAAAAAATCAAAATAAACAATATTCACACCAAACGCCAGGTTATCCAGTACAGCTGACCGTCGCCTTGAAAGTAAGGCTTTCGTGACCAGCTGGACTCAAATTTCAAATGTTCAAAAATGAAGTGTAATGGCTACAGCGATTTATTTCGTAATACGTATTTTTTTCTTAGCCCAGTAATATGGAATTATCGTATTTCTTACGGTCCACACAGGCATTGCAGGTGGTTTAAGGCCGTGTTCACAGAGACATTTTAGTATCGGTGAAGAAAAACGCATTTCTATGTGTTTTAAAGGTGGTTTGAAGGGCAGCAATGCTATTTTGGCTAACTTTGCTAAGCTTATTTAACGCAAAGTTGCTAATCTGAAGGAATGTTCACCAATTCTGTTCATAATATCACAATAACCAGCTTAGTTTGAGTAGAAATTGTGTGTAATGTTGCTTCGTAGCTAGACGTAAACAGATTTGCCTAGCCGTTAAGCTCCATTTTATGAAAGGTTGTGCTAGCACAATGCTAACAAGTTCAAATTATGGGCGTAGATCGCAGCGTATAGCAGTAATGCTAAAGTTTGTACGATTTTCAGTAAGAAAACGCAGATCCGAGCATATTTTTTGCTTTTGATGGACACGTTCTCAGAGCAAAAATTTGCTAACCGGCCGATTAGCCTAGTAGCGTATTATGCACAGTGTGCCATACATCGCTGTTTGTTCGTTAATGTTCTTTCGTTAAAAATTCTCACTGAAAGAATGTCGGGATGTGCGATTTTGACAGATGCTAAAACCGTGAACACGGCCTAAATGTGAGTTCCACGAGAAGGTACATGGAGGTTCGAGTGCTACTCTAATGGAGGCAAACGCAAACTGCTGCTGATGGATTTGCAGTAATAGCAGCTGATAGCTAACGGACACATCTTAGCTTTGGTTTCATGGTTTTTACGTACAGTAAGAATCTTTAGTTAAGTTAGTGTCACCACTCCATAGCACATAAACTGACCTTTGCTTTAACTGGAAACAGTGGATCTGAACTTTCATCAAATAATAAACTTTTTTTTTTTAGATTCAGATTCAGATTCAGATGCTCAATCCTCCAATCAGGGGCCAGATTCACAAAAAAAAAAAAAAAAAAAAGACATATCATAACATTCAGAAGATTATAATATTGGGCCTCATTCTCCAGTATTTGCTTCACAATTATTATATACAACATTAGCTCTTGAAAAAAGTCCTGACAGGAAGTCTAGGGCAGATTCACGATGTGTTTTTAAGGAGCAGAATTGGGAATGGGAATGATGGATTCCGAAATAATCCCAAAATAAGAAACGAATCCCAAATAAGAAAACTCTGGGAAACTAAAAATATTCGTTTGAAATTTGTGGAAAAGTGTATTTTAAGATTTGTCTTCTTAAGGACGGTTGGTGAATTAGGCCCAATGTATTTGTTTTAATGCAATTCTAAAAAAAAAAACTTTTTAAATACTGTCTTATAAAAATCGTAATTATTTTCTTAACATTAGTTTTCTATATATTTGGAATATAGCCTTTTATGATGCATTTTGCTCCAGGATTTAGTTCAATTTGTGTAAAATGGAGGAAGAACATTGATTATATTTAGAAAATTCAGTAAATAAGAGCTGGAAGTGACTGTGGAGCAATCAGAAAACAGAGAGAAAATATGAAAATTATGGAATTATGTGGTTCATTATTTTACTTTTTTACTAACAGTACTTTAAAACAAGCTTTTCAAAACTTTGAATTTTGTTGTTACATTTTTTTTGAGGCCAGTGTGAGGTCATGTCATTTTAAGAATGACGACTGTTATTAGGATTTCCCCTAAAGGAAAAATTATGAAAAAAAAAGATTGTTAAAAAGTTGTAAATATAAATACTTTTGAATTATGAAGTTATGCAAACAAGCACATTTAAGAAGAATTTCATTTTTGAGACACTTCATTGTTTTTGTGAATCCGGCCCGGAATCTTTATCTGGACTTGCTCTAGACTTGCTTAGACCAGTCCAAGTTGTCCAATAACCAAGTAAAGACTGAAAGCTTCTGAAAGTTTGATTGAGGCCTAAATAAATGGTTGTACCACTGTACCAGCGCTCGGTGGTGTGAATGTTTACAAAGTGCAAATCGGTGAAACTCTGCCTTTGATGTTTATATATATAGATCTGTGTTCCTCAGCCGGAAGTCTACAGTGTAACCACAGTGATGTCATCACATCCAGAAAGTCCTGTGACGAAGGCCCGAACATGGCGCTGTCGACACAGCTGCAGCAGTCCGTGGTTGTGAGGTCACTGTGTTATGGAGGGGATGCTGCGGGAGCGCTTCATGACCAGGCGAACCTCCACGTCCGGCAGACTGTCCTGTTTGGTCTGGGCGCAGCCTTCGTCCGCTACGGCCATGTGCAGGTCGAAGCGCAGGGACACCGACTTCTTCCTCAGTTTGGGGTTCCCTTTGAAAAACGACCCCTCCCACTGTTTGATCACCTTGTCAATCTTCTCTGTTCTGTCATACACACACACACACAGAATTATTTTATTATTATTATTATTATTATTATTAAAAAATTATTTAAAATTCAGAATTTTCTTTTTTTAAATGACTACTATAATATTATATAAATCTATAACACATCTAAATATATATGTAACTATATATAAATATATAACAAATTAAATATACCTATATTTTTCACATTTACACATTTAAATACATAAATACAATATTTTAAAATGTTTAATTAATTTTATTATACATTTTATACATACATATATATATATATATATATATATATTCTTTTAGTTATTTATTTTTATAGAATTTATTTATAATTTTACAATTTCTGTCTATATATATATAGAAATATAGATAGAATTAAAATAGTTATATTCATTCAAAAAAAATACTATCTCATTTTGACCTACCACCCCGTCACATTGACTTGTTTGGTCTACGAATAATGTACTGCTACATCACACGAAGGAAGTGACATCATTTGAATGTTTTTTTGTAGTCCGTCAAGCTCAGCCCAACCACCCCGTCACGTAAAATAGAGAAGAAAAACTATTTTTGTATTAAAATCCTGTGTTTTATTAATGCACAGATGTAATTTACCACCCCGTCACGTCAGTTTTATTGTGAGTAAAGCTCCCGTTTCTGAGTTAAATGGATCGTATTAGTAAGGAATTTTTCTAAGCTTGAGGAACTGACTCCGGCAAGGAAGTTCGTGTGGAGATGGGAGGTGTAATGGTGGACCAGCAAGCGTTTACTCACTCAACTCGCCCGTGTCCCTCAGCACTCTCCCGCAACACGTTCCCGTCCAGGATCTCCTGCGTCTTCACCGTGCAGATCTCCCCGTCTCTGTTGCCGATGGGTTCTGCGAAAGACACCGAAAAAAAAATTAAATGGACGATCTGTACCATAATGCTAATTTCTGCTAGCCCTATTATGGGATTCTAGCAGTTCATTAGCATGAAGCTAACATCACTTTTTAACATCTGCACCTTATCTCGAAGCTTCTAATGGAGCATCACCTCACCTGTTCCCAGTCACTGTTGAGCTCTCCATGTTCTTACAACAGACTGAAAACCTAATAACGCTCACATTTACAGCCTATCTAGAACCGTCAGAAGGCCTGGGGTGACCAATGGGAGAGCTCGTTTAGCTGTATCTGCCAAGATACCACTCAGAAAACGATCCTGATTGGACAGTTGTGACCCTGTTTGTTACCAACGAAACTGAATACGCTATAAGGACAAAAGTATTGGGACGCCTGCTCGTTCATTGCTTCTTCTGAAATCAAGGGTTCAATTAAAAAGTCTTGATCCTGTCTCTACTGTCCAGGAAAGGAGGCCTTTCTACGAGATTTTGGAGCAGAGCATTGCTGTGAGGATTTGATTGCACTCAGCAACAGGAGCCCACGCCTAGCATTGGGCAGCATGGTGCCAACATCTGTGTCCAAGAGCTGAATGCATGCATTGGAAGGGGTGTCCACAAACATTTGGACACGTAGTGTCAGTTCAGACCTGTGAGGATGACCAGGCTGCCCTGCCGGTGTAATGTCGCGCCCTGTTTGGCGGGTCTCTCAGAGAGAGCCCCGGGGGGGCCGCCATCGTCCACAGAGCCGTTACACAGGCCGTTCTGCTGCAGCAGCGCTCTCCAGGGCTTCAGCCTCTGCGGCTGACCATCCGTACTGAGAAACCTGCAGAGAGAGAGAGAGAGGCCGAGAGGGAGAGAGAGGTGATGTACGACCTGGGCTGTGCTGCACCTAAAAAAGCTGAGCTCATCAGTCCATCATCATCATCATCATCATCATCATCGTCATCTCCGTGGTTCTTTGAGCTTCTATGATATTTTACATTGAGTAGCATATGTGGACTTTTAGGATGAAATTTACCACCCCGTCACGTTATTATTGTGCATGCAGCATCCGTTTCTGCATTAAATGGATGATATTAATCATTTTTTATTAATTGAGGTGGGAGAATGTGGTGCTAGCAGGAATAACGTTTCAGTATTAGCCATTGTAAGTGTGACAACATAGGTCTAAACACCCTATTTTAACGTTGCTGACGGTACTAAAGCTTAATTTCGTTAGCATAACGCAAACGGCCTTGAAAAAGTCGCTCAGTCACATGGCTAACGGTATCCGAGAGCTAAAGGCCGTAGATTGACGCGTTTCTTCTCTACGATAGGGCCTCTGACCTGGGAAATTAGCCGGCAGGGGTCACTCTGAGGTCAAATGTGGCTAAAAATCAGTTAGCGCTGGACCAGCAGTGGTCTAGAGGTTGCTTTTATTATATTTGCTTTTGTGGAAACATGAGGCAAGTTAGCCAGATTGCTAACTGCTATGCTGCCTTCTCAGCTGAACACAACGGCCCACCGGTTGCCCGACCTTCATGCTGGAAAAGGTCCAGCTCAAGACCTGTCAGTTTCAGGGGGTCTAAGCTGGTCTTTGATGGTCAAGGTGGCCAGATCCTTTAAGTCCTTTGACCCCATGACCCCCCTGTCGCTGGTTCACCACCGGTTGTGGAAGTGACGCCCCTCACCTGCCCTCCTCGTGTTCCAGCAGCCTCCTGTAGGTGGCGATCTCTCGCTCCAGCCTCATCTTGGTGTTGAGCAGCTGGCTGTGCTGTTGCCTCTGTGCGGCCAGGCCGTCCCGGACATCCTCCAGCTCGGCCTCCAGGCCCCGCACCGAGAGGGACAGGTCCTGCAGCTGCTGCGAGTAGTGGTGCTGTGTGTGTCGAAGGGAGCTCTGCAGACTGCGCTCCTGCACAGGGAAAAACACTCACCCTGTTAAAGGTCAGTTGGAGTGGCCAACAGTCTGAGTCCGTAGCCTTAAAGGAGCAGTTCAGCCAGAAATCAGATGACCATGACTGACCAGCGAGCCCAGATACAGTCGATCAGCCAAGAATGTTTGGGATCTGCCGTGTGCTTCTTTAGTTCACAACGGGAGATGCTAGGCTATTTACTTCCGTTATGACAGTAGTACCTATATGTAGAAATGTGTATATATATATATATATATATTTATATATTGTATATTTATGTAATAATATGTATTATATATGTGATTATCTGTATGTATAAATGTGGACCATATGTATTAAGTACCTAATTGTGAGATACATATATATAAATACATATAAATATATATAAATACATATATATATATATATGTGAATGTGTATGTATATATATATATGTATATGTATATATCTTAATGTAATGCATTATATGTAATATATGCTATAAGTTATTATATAATAATAATAATAATAATATGTCCCACATATTATATATTATATATTATATATATATACAAGTACCTGAATGTTACAATGTGTCCCACATATATGTAGTACTTATATATAATAACGTGCCCTGTGTTTATAGTGCCTGTTATAACGTGTCCCATATATATATATATATATATATATATATATATATATATATATATATATAAACATATATATACACATATATATGTATATGTGGGTATGTATATATGTATATGTATGTATCTTTATGTAATATATGTAATATATCCCATATGTATTAAATATATATATTTAATACATATAATATATAATATATATAATATAATATTATATAATATATATATATATATATATATATATATATATATAATGTGCCCTTTAATTATTATATGTAATAAACTACCTAAATGTAATTATATCATATGTATTATATGTATGTAAATACCTTATATACATCACAGAGTGGCACCAGGTACTGATGTTGGATAATTAGTTCTGGCACTCCTACTCATCCCAGAGGTACTGGATGGAGCAGCATTGGGCAGGGTGACCCTAGGCGACCTCATGTGGTCAAAGCTGCTCCAGAGGTTGTTTGTATGGAGGCAACCTGAACTGAACCCACTGCTATCTATAAACACACAGCCGAAAACACTGGCTGTGTGTGTGTGTGTGTGTGTGTGCGAGTGTGAGTCTGTGTGTACCTACCAGGGCGTGTAGAGACTCTATCTCCACCTGTAAACTGTGCCAGCACTTTCGGACTTCTGAGAGCTCCGCCCTCGCCTCCCGCAAGGCCTCGTCACCTCGGCTCACCTGTGGACACACACACACACACACTTTGAGAATGTAAACAAGGAGTAGCCTGAATTAGAAGTATTTGATGTCTAAACAGAGACCGTCTGTTCTTATAAGGAACACAGAGTCCTGCAGCGCCTCAAACCACAGGAACAAGTGTACGGCGGCGGAGGTGCCTTAAAGGGGAACCCCACCCAAATATACAAGCTCTGCATTATTAAACGTTTAAGATGTAAACAAAGTCCTTCAGAGTGGGTTTGGTGTGAAACGCTCCGTTCCGGAGAAACCCACCCTGACAGAATTCTTTATAGCTGCGGCGAATGGAACCAGACGTCTGTAGAAAGTCTAACATCGGATGGTCATCAACGCAACGTCCGATTCCCGCGAGACTCGCTCATCACAGTCTTGAGAGGATTTCGGGCCTAAATTATGTTTTTAATATCGCATATCATTAAAACGGTGGAGGGATACGTGCAGGGCGTCACACGGCAAAAAAATAGTCCCCCTAAAAAAAAAAACATTTGATTTGCTGTTATTATAAAAAAATGTGTAATTTTTTGTTTTAATTTTTCTAAAATAATAGAACCCGCCTGGGCCCGTAAACCCACACCGTTATTAGAAAAGTGTTGAGCGGGACGCCGGCCCTTTAAGGACGAACGCGGTTCTGGTGCTTTCTGGTCTTGTTGATACCAGCTCACCGCTCTACTGCTGACTACTGCTGGATGCCTGACGTGATAGAGGCCTGCTGCCAGTTTCCTGTAGCAAGACATAAATCAGCCTAAGAGCCAGTGTGTGTGTGTGTGTGTGTGTGTGTGTGTGTGTGTCAGAGACAGAGAAGGGCAATCACTGTAACACTGAAACACCAGCATCAGAAAACAATGCTTATCGACTAGGGGAGAGGCCTAACAATGATCTCTGTAATTAGAGCACTGATGCTTACACACACACACACACACACACACACACACACATATATACCTTTTGAGGAGTCATGCATATCCTCCATACTGTATAATATGCATATATATATATATATATATATAGTGTCTATATGTAATGATGGTAATGCAGGGGATAGTGCAGCTATCTGCAGTGCTGTGGGCAGTAGCCACCCCTGTCCTGGACAGACGGAGGGAGAAATCTGTCCTTGGCCGTGTACCTGTGGTGGTGCGTCTCCGTTGGGGACAGCCGTGTCTTTCCTGATGCGGGTCGGCGGAGCGGGCCTGAGGCCTGGGGCTGGGTGCGGGCCGGGACGGGGGCGCCGGAGCTCCATTCCTCTGCCATCCTCCTCCTCTGCAGCTGCCTGCGCTAACAGACCATCAGCCTGCTGCTGCTGCTGCTGCTGCTGCAGAAACAGCTCCCTCTGCCCTCAGAGAGAGAGAGAGACACAGACACAGACAGAGAGAGAGAGGGGGGGGGGGACCAATGAGAATTCGAAACTGATGAGGAGAGGAGGGGCTAAATCCACCTTACTCACATCACGGCCATTTTGCTCATTACGTCGCACCCAGGGAGGGTCAGGAGTAACTAGCTGGTCAGCGGAGACGAGAGTAGGCGTCCTCAAACGGCAGCTTTACAGGAGGAGGCGAAAACCTTCTCCGCTTTCAATGGAAGTCAATGGACACAAGATTTGATGGCAGGTCATTTTGGAGCATTTCTATTGGTCCGTTCATCCTGGAATTCGGACACCACGTGAAGACCAACTTCCAGATTCCCATGGTGTCAGAAAGTGAGAACGGGCGAAAATGCCATGGCAACAACCTAGAAACAGCTTAGCAACAACATGGCACCCCTAACGTAGCAACACCTAAGCAAGCACTTGAAATATCATAGCAACGTCCTAGCAACCATCTAGCACCCACTGGGAATCCCATAGCAAATGGTGCATAGTAAAGGTGGGACACCTTGACAACACAACAACCACAGCACCCGCTACTTAGCAACACCTTAGCAACCACCTGACATAACATAGCATCTGCAATGCAACGGCATGGCAACCACCAGGAATACCATAGCAACTTATTAGCAGCAACCTAGTAAATCCATAGCATCCCCTTAGAAACCCCTTAGCAACCCCCTGAAACGATGCTGTGCATTAGAAATTTATGGCAGATAAAGTAATGCAACAGCAAAGCAAGTGCACAGCAACACCACAGCAATCATCAGGAATACCATAGCAACCTCAAAGCAACAACCTAGCAAAACCAACCCACTTAGCAACATAAGTAGCATTATGTCAGAAAGAGTGAGCATGGGCAGAAATACCATGGCAGCAACCTAGAACCAACTTAGCAACACCCTAGCAACCACAAGGAATACCATAGCAACAACAAAGCAACATCATAGCACCCACTTAGCAACACCTTAGCAAGTGTCCGAAATGTCATAGCAACTACATAAGAACACCCTAGCAACCACCTGAAATCAAATAGCGTCTGGATAGCAATGTCACAGCAACCACCCAGAATACCTTAGCAACTGCGTTGCATCACCTTCGCAACTACCTGAAATACTTTAGCACCTGCATAGCAACTATCTAGCAACCACTTGGAATACCATAGCAAATGCATTTTAATGCCCTGCCAACCATACGGGACACCATTATAACCACCAAGGAACACCTCAACAACACCACAGCAACTGCATGGCAACCACCAGGAATAACATAGCAACTGCATAGTAACAACCTAGCAACAATCAGGGATGCCACAGCAACCACCCAGCAAAAACAGTTTCATTCTAGTGACCACATAGCAACAGATTAGCAACAGCCTGGAAGTGGGAACCACTTAAATTAGTTTACCATGCTAATGCTGAAAGTAAAGCATGGTGAGCCTCACCTTAGCAACCACCTGCAATGCCATAGCAACGGCATAGCAATGCAATAGGAACGACCTGATATACCATAGCAACTGCATACCAATGCCCCAGTAACCACCTGGAATACCAAAGCAAATGCATGGCCATGCCCTAGCAACCACCTGAAATACCATAGCAACTA
>NC_132902.1:1153142-1249060 GCF_030463535.1 Salminus brasiliensis | reverse complement strand
TCTCATGAAATGCAGTTTCATGAGAAGCACACCTTGCAGGCTCTAGCAGCCATATAGAGATTTGGCTTTGCCTTTCTTACCAGCATATTTTTTTTACGGTGTAAAGGACATACAAAAAGAAAAAAGGAGAGGGTCCCCAGACGTACCAGGCGATAGGAGTGTGAGTGTGAGACGATAGGTGTCCAAACTTTTGACTTTTGGCTGTGCATCTTGACGTTTCGCTTCTGACTAACAGGGTGTGATTTATGGGAAGCAAAAACAAAACAAAAAAGAACCGCAGCTCGAGGAAGCTCGGCCGTAGCGTGGGCAGCAGGCCTGGAATTTTCCGCCCCTGCAATAACCGAAGGTACTGGTGGCTTCTGGGGAACGTCTTCGCGGGTGTGTTTGGCAAGGTGAGGGGGGTGTTTTGCCGTGTCTGGTCTTGTCTGGGAAAAAGCTAATGTTTTTAATAACTGAGCATGTCATATTTTCTCGCAACTCAAACATCTCAAAGCGAAACGGTTCCGATCTTTGACTTTTTTTCGGTCTGTTTTTTATTTTTCATTGGAGAAGCTGAGTAAAGATGCAGTTTGGGAAAAAAGCCAAAGCCATGCATTTTCTCCCCTCGTTAAATATGTCTGCACTCATCAGCCCTCAAACCTTTAAGACACCTTTGGGTCAAATGGGGTTAAATATGTGCTTTGAGCAGCAGCTCGGAAAAGAAAGAGCTGTCAGAGCCTGGATTAGTCAAAACCTGCTCTTTATACGAGGGAAGGCCCTGAGGCTGAGTGCTGGGGATCAGTCAGGAGAGCAGTTAGCGCACTGCTCTGGTGGCATCCCAAACGCTTAGTGGTTGCAGGACCATTATGAAGCAATTGTACTTTGAAATAACAGCATCGACACCGTGGTGATGGTACACTGACTGTAACAGGGAGAACTGTGTCTGCGCCATCGCCAATCCGGGCCCGGGAATGTGCTCGGGAGGTGCTCCGAGACTTCTCGCCAGAACTGTGGACAGTCCGAAAAGTACCGAAAAGTCGCTGGTACAGTCGCTGTCTCAGTCGTTGGTACAGTCGCTGGTACAGTCGCTGTCTCAGTTGCTGGGACAGTCGATGTCTCAGTCGTTGGTACAGTCGCTGGCACAGTCGCTGTCTCAATCGCTGGTACAGTCGCTGTCTCAGTCGCGGGTTCAGTCGCTGCTACAGTCAGTGGTTCAGTCGCTGGTACAGTCGCTGTCTCAGTCGTTGGTACAGTCGCTGTCTCAATCATTGGTTCAGTCGCTGCTACAGTCAGTGGTTCAGTCGCTAGTTCAGTCGCTGGCACGGTGGCTGGTTTGGTCACTGGCTCATTGTAACTGGAAGTGAGTGCAGAGACGAGCTACAACCAATGAGAGCGCGAGCCACGCGCTGTCCATAAGGGGGCGCTAAATGTCTTTAGGATTTCCTTTAGTAAATGCACATGTCCAGATACAAAGTATGACCATACGAACAAACCCAATCCCCTGGATCTCCAGGTAGGCAGTTTTTGGAGAGTCTGCCTTCCAAGTACCATGCAGACCCACTCCCTGGGTTTCAGTTTTCCGGGTTTTAATGAGCCACCTTGGCATTTTTCCTAGAACCCAAGATCCAGGGAAGTTCTATTACTCAGCATTCCGGCCTCAGCTGGGATTAGTGGATTAAGATGGACAGTTCCCTGTGAATCCAGCAGCAGTTCTAGTGCTGTGATGTAATTCTCCACTACCGTCAATGAGAGGCTTGAAAAAGAAAAGGTTGTTGTGGCCGAGTCAGGGTGTGTGTGTGTGTGAGAGTGTGTGGGTAAAAAGGGTGTGTGTTTTTATGGGAGGGTATGTATGCACAAGTGATGACATCAAAGCGCATGTGAGTCAGCACGTGTGTGTTGTGTAAGTTGTGTGTGTACAGTGTGTATGTACGCATGCATGCACTCGAGAAAGCGTCTGCGACACCACTTTACCTCAGACTCGGCCTGAACTGACTCGCAACTGGACCCCACACAACTGTTTCTGTCCTTCAGAGACTAAGACTCGACACAGACTCACTAGACACTAGAGACTCAGACTCAACTTAGACTCGTACCCCAGAGACTCAAGATTCAACTGGGACACAGATTCTGAAGACTCTTGACTGGACTCAGACTGTTGTCTCAACCAGGACTCAGACACTACAGACTCGGGTCTCAACTAAAATTCAGACTCACTGCAGAGACTTGAGACTCGTAGCCCAGGACTTTTTAACTCGTCTTGGACTCAGACCCTAGACAACGGAGACTCAACTTGGACTTGCGTCCCAGAGACTCAAGATTCAACTGGGACACAGATTCTAAAGACTCTCGACTGGACTCAGACTTGCACCTCACCTGTCTTAACCAGGACTCAGACACCAGGACTCGAGTCCTAACTAAAATTCGGAACCAGGGAACCCAATCTTGACTTGACTTAGACTCAGGCCCTAGAGGCTCGAGAATTAACTTGGACTCAAGACTCGACTCAGACTTGCACGTCAGAGACTTAAGATCAAACTGGGACTCTGAACACTAAAGACTTTTAACTTGACTTGGAATCAGACCCTAGACAATGGAGACCCAACTTGGACTTGCATCCCAGAGACATAAGATTCAACTAGGACACAGATCCTTGCAGCTCATTCAGCTTGAGACTCTTGACTCAACTTGGACTCAGACCCTAGGCACTCAAGACTTAGAACCCAAGTACTCAAGATTCCACTGGGACTCAGAACCTAAAGACTCTTGACTCGACTCAGACTCACACCACATAGAGACTTGAGACTCAGTTTGGACTCATACCCCAGAGACTTGAGACTTGACTGAGACTTAGACCCCAGAGATTCAAGACTCAACTTGGACCTAGACCCTAGAGACTCAAGACTCAATTTGGACTTGCAACCTATATACTTGAGACTTGACTCAGACTTGAACATCTGAGACTCAAGATTCAGCTTGGACTCAACTTGGACTTGAACCCAAGGACTCTTAACGTTACTTGGATTTGGACCCCAAAGATTTGAGAATCAGCTTGGACTCGGAACCTCAAGACCTTGACTCAAACCCTAGAGACTCAGGTCTCAACTTGGACTCAGACCCCCCCCCCCAAAAGACCTGACTCAGACTTGCACCCCAGAGACTCTATTCGGACGCCAGAGACTCATGTGTGTGTGTACAAGTGTTTCTGAGTGTGTTTAAGTGTGTGTGTGTGTGTGTGTGTGTGTGTGTGTGCTCACCCTCACCTGTTCCCGTAGCTGCCCCACTGCCCTCTCCTTCATGCTCCTCTCCTGGTCCTGCTGACCACTCCTGTGTCCAAACTCCACAAGCTGCTCCTGCAGAGCCCGGTTGTCTCGCTGCAGCTGCGCCACATGCTCCAGGAAGCCCCTCAGCCCTGTCGTTCAGACCCCTCAGGGCCTCCTGCGGCTCTGTCCTCCCTCCATAGGGCCCCCTGAGCACCACAAAAACCCAAAACACCACACCGGTCACACTCTGAGCCAGCGCCAGACACACCCCTGCCCAGGGCACGCCCAGCTCGGCTCACTGACCTGTTTACTTAGCAAATGTGTAGCTGCAACATGAAGAGATGTACTCGTGGAGACGTGGCAGCACGTCCTCCGGCAGGTCTCTAACAGGTTCTGGAGGCCAGAGAGAGTGGTCAGTCACGGACAGGGGGGAAAAAAGGCATTGTGGTCAGGGGAGCGGCCGGTTACGCAGTTTACATCACGAGGTTAACCCGAGCTATTGTACTCGCTGATCCAGGATTATGCTGAATTCACACACAGGCGCACTCACACACACACACACACACACACACACACACACACACACATATAGATAAAAGAGAGTGCGTGCTTTTTAGACTATAAAATACATAACACACACTTTTATTAGCATTAGCATTATGGTACTCAAGGGTGCACATACTTATGCACATAGGCATGCTCACACAGATAGGGTATACAGGCATGCACATAAACACACACACACACACATAGTCTCTCAAAGCAATGACTCAACAGGTTAAAGTCCAGTGTTTTTGTGGCTCTGGCTCTCTCTGTGTGTGTGTGTGTGTGTGTGTGTGTGTGTGTAATTAGATTCGTCACTCTGCGTGTCTGACTGTGTGTGTAGGTGCTTTGCAATCCAGTAATCACTGTGAATTAAACGTCACAACACCTTCAGTTTTATGAGCGCAAACTTTCTCACAGACGTCTGAAGCTCTAATAAAAGCTCCTCACAGAAGTTCTTCACCTAAATGGGTGATGAAGACGCTGCCTGATGCCTGATGAGACACGGTTCCACCAGAGTTCTGAGAAGAGCTCGGCTCTAGAACCTGCTTTAGAACAGATCATTAAAATGGTGGAGGGATACATGCTGCAGGGTGTAGTGCGGCTGACAGAAAGTAGTCCCTAAAGAAAACTGGATTAGTGGAGATTCTCTATTCACTATTTTACCTTCATCATCATCATCATCATCATTCCATATAAGACTCAGAAGACTTGTGTTGTAGCTGCACTGGTGGGTTTGGGTAGGAGATAAATTAGGGGCTGTATCTAGCACCCACCTGAAATACCACTGCAACACTAAGCAACCACCTGTGATCTTGTATATTAGAGTATAGGAATTACTTAGCATCAATAACACGATTTCACCCTGATTACACATTGCAAAAACCCTAGCAACCACCCAGAAGGACACAGCAACCACCTAGCAGCCCGACAGCAACAACCTGGTATTCCATAATAATTGCTCAGCAACACCAACGCTTGGCAAAATAGCTTCACTGTACTATTGCTTATTACGAATTGGACAAAAAAAAAAACCTAGCAACCACCTGAAATACCACTGCAACCACTAAGCGGCCCGGTAGCAACCACCTGCAATCTTGCATATTATAGCATATTCAATTATAGTAGAATTTACTATATGATGTGTTTAGCAACCACATTGCTTAGCAACTTTACCAGATTTTTCACTGATTACAAATAGGAAAAACCCTTAGCAACCACCTGGAATACCACTGCAACCACTAAGCAGCCTGGTAGCAACCACCTGCAATCTTGTATTATATTAGAATTTACTACACTATTAACCACATTGCTTAGCAATTGTAACAGATTTCTCTCTGATTACAAATTGCAAAAACCATAGGAACCACCCTGAAATGCCATAGCAACTACCTAGCAGCCCTACAGCAACAAGCTATAATTGAACATATTATAGTATACAGTGTTACAGGCACTATAGGCATTGCTTAGCAACCACATTGCCTAGCCTAACCTATAACAGACTTTATGTTATAATGCATATGCAAAACCTCACCTGAAACACCATAGCAACCACCCAAAAGCACAATATTATACTAGTATATTATATTTTACGTTTTAATTAGTATATAATTGAGCTCATGCTCAAGTAATCAGTGAAAAATAATAGCGGACCCGCTGACTGTGTATCACAGACCCCACAGACCCCTATATAAGAACCACTAGATCTATAAGGGAACCTTCTACAGCATCACCACCCGATTCAGGATTTCTAATGAACAGTAAATCTGTGGTTGGAAAGTTTCTCAGTCCGGCTAATTTGGAGTCATTTGAACCCCTTGAGACCTAGGAGGTGTATAACCCAGGTATTAATCCTAAAGCAGAAACTACTGTAAATTAACCGCCCGGTTTAACGTGTCTTGTGGAGTCCCACAAGGCTCTATACTGGGACCTCTGAAACTGATGCTAATAATTACAGTACAGTAACTGTGAAGAAGTGTGGGCTCACACTCAGGGTCCGAGGGGTTAAGCCTGAATGTAATGACATGACTAGCGTATAATCCGCTACGTCGTCAAAAGCGCTAATGCTGATGATTAGCGAGGTGTTTGCATTGGCACAGGCTGAAAAGTGCATGCTTATTCTACCCACGCACTGATCACCAGGTATTATGCTTGAAGACACACAGACACACACCAACACACACACACCAACACACACACCAACACACATGGATAAAGGCCAAACACATACACACACAAAAAAAAAAGGAAGCAAGCAAGGCCTTCCCAGAATGGGGCACTTACCAAAACACGCCCTCTTGTGCCTCTCCCTCTATCTAATCTGTCTATCTATATTTCGATCTTTTTCTCCCCAGCCCCGGTGATGTGTCCCGAGATGAAGCTCACAACGCTTCGTCTGGTCTCACCGGGGACCCGCCCTGTCCTGAGAGCGGCAGAAGGAGGCAGCTCCCTCTCTCTGGAACGGAGGGGAATGTAGCCTAGCCTGTTTACTCCGCTAAGACATCCACAGCAAAAACACTTCGGTCTCATGACGGCCCGGCCCAAGCAATTTCGGCAGTTTAAGCAGCTAATGGGCCCCCGGCGTGTGGCTACCTGCCTGCATAGCGGATTAGCGAGAAAACATGGCTAATGGCCCAGGGTGGCCCCTGGGAGAATGCATAGGTTTGGCCCTGACTACTGCTAAACAGTCCAGTTCAGTACAGGTCAGTGGACCGATCCGGGATTCGCCCATAGATACGTGTGTCTGACACCCTTCTGGTCGCTGAATGCAATCAAATCCTCACAGCAATGTTCCTCCAAAATCTTGTAGAAAGCCTTCCTCCCTGGAAAGCAGAAACAGTTAAACCTCTTAAGCCAAACCAGGCTACCGTGGGGATAACTTCAACTAATACTGACTAACCGCTATGGCTAACAGGTTTAACTGAAGCTAACACAGGCTAATTCGATCTAACGGGTTTAAGTTAAACCGTTAAACCTAACCTTAGCTAATAGTGTAACAGTTAGCAGGATATTTGTTAGGTACAGTCCATTAAGCTCCATCAACCACCCCGTTACGCAAAATTGTGGGAAAAGTGTGGGGAAAAAAACAATGTTTTTAAATAAGTGCATATATTTATTTTTATCTTTTCATTTTGTTCAATTGATTAGCATGTGTACTTGGCCAGGAATTTGTACCATGTGAAGAACTGCAGTCATTTTAGGAGGGCATTTACCACCCTGTTACATTTTACTATAAATATGGTTCCCACATCTGAATAAACAGAATAATATGTTGTGGATTGTTTTAAAAAGTGACTGCTGTTGACGAACATTTAGACATTTGCATAAAGGATCTGGCACCAGTTTCTAACAAGAATTGCATTATGGGCATTTGCATTAATGGTACTGTAGTGAATACACCTAAATTCCTGTGGTTGCTGTAGTGTAGTTTCACTTGTTGTCATTTTAATTGTTTGGATAAGCAAACTGTTCCCATCACGTATGTACATTTAGGTCTACGTTGGTAATAATTTATGGGTTAAACCAGTACGGTTGAAATTCCTTGTAAACATGTCCTACTTTCATCCAAACTGCAGGATCCGTCACAGTCTAGAGGAAGGTTGGTTCCCCTTTTAAGTCTTGGTTCCTCCCAATGTTTATCCCTTTATGCTCTCAGGAGGTCCTTTCCTGTAATTGTATCCCATGAGGGCCACACTTGTACTTCTGGGCGGGCTGCTTTGGGACAATGGCTGTCGGAAACTGAAACGGTCACCACATCAGACCACTTGAACTGGGTAACACTGCAGACACACTGTAGACCATCTCACATAATGGGCTTACGAAACAAAGAGCAAACCGAGGATTCAGCCTATGTTTTAAATCACTCCTGTTTAATTAACTTGAACACCTTCAGGGACTGAGCTTCGGTGCCAAAGTATACAAAAAATATAATTAAAGGAGTTTCTGGCATGCCGTTTTTATTGCAGTTACCCTCTTAGCCTGAGAAATCTTTAACATGCTGTAAGCTGTCGTACAAAACCAATCATGACGATGAGGTCTGCTACCGAGAAACCCAATGCAGGCTTCTGTGGATGTAGGCAGTAGTGATTTTCTTAATAATTTGTTTGTCAAATTTTCCAATTTTTCTCCCAATCTAATACCGCTAGTACAATTAACCCACCCGTTCCTGGCTCCCCCTAGCACGAGCAATGCTCCCGACACTAGGAGGGTAAGGACCTAAGACGTCTCCTTCGATACATGCAAAGCCATATAAAAGCACATATAAAGTCCCCAGCTTGTGCTCTCTTCGGCCCAGGATTCAAACCCATGACCCCCCGGGTCACAGTGGGAGTGCATTAGACTGCTGAGCCACTTGGAGACCTCCTTTCTGTCCAGTTCTACTTGTACATAGAAGGTATGGTATCTGGTTTCGGATGGTCAGGAACAACCCAAGTACCACCAAGGTCAAGCCAATCCAAATCAAGCCAGTTTTACGCTGCTATGTACTGAGAAAAGCAGCCGTCCGAGAATATAGTCGCCACATTGCCAAAGAAAACGCCTACTGGAGGAACGTTTAACGGTCAGTTGTTGACTGGCCACAATGAGGCATTCAACCCCAAGAACACTGTACCAACTGGCCTAACAGAGGCCTAGTTAGACATGTTTATATATCAGCTAGTTTATTTAACCAACATACACAAGGTCATCTGATAGTCTCAGCAGGTCCTATTCTAATCCATGTTCTACGGTGTAAAACCGAATTAAACAATCCAGATTAAACCTGAATCCTAGAGGCATTGTTATGCATGCCACCTGTCGTCATGCTAAGTGAACAACATTCAATGACAGGTGTGGCTCAGACACTTTAATGGTTTTCTGGTCTTTGACTTTGGCCTCAGGAGCTGAAATTTCGCCTGCTCAGGCTTTGAGAAGAGTTTAAAGACAAATTCTGAGGTAAAAGTTCGGCGCAGAAATAAGAACTGCTCAATTCGACAGACTGTGGGAATTAACCTGCAAGTGGCAATATGTGCTTTGGCATGACTTGTATGTATGTGTGTGTGTGTGTGTATATATGTGTGTGTAACGTTTCTGCAGGAGCCAAATCATGCATTTGGTTGCCCCACCCTGACACACCTGAGCTCAGGTACGATGATAATCACGTCAGGCATGCGACACAAAAGCATGTCGCTGTAGATACCAAACATTCCTTGCATTACACGCCTCCCTCCGCCCTCGCCAACAAAGTGAACACATAAACAGACCCAGACACAGGGGTCAGCCTGGAAGTGACCTGCCATTAGGAAGCTGACAGATGTCCATCAGTGGTGGACTTTAAAGATTACAGAAACAGTAACACCTGAAGTGCGAACACTGGAAGCCAGAACACTGCAGGGAAGCCTTCATAAGGCTACATGGCACCAACTTAAGCCTACTACATATACACTATATAGGCCTGACATGGGCCTACTTAAACATACACTATATGTCCAAATGTTTGTGGACACATTCTGCTACTTTAAGATGCATCCTATGCAGACACAAATGTGCAAATGCACACAAACACTCAAGGTGGGCACTAGGTGGTGCTAGGGAACCGTGTGCCAGCTTGTTGGGGCTCTCTGGGGCATTCGGTGATGCCTAGGAGTTCTGTTCTGTGCCACCCTGTTGTTGACCTCCGAGGCACTAGGTGGTGCTAGGGAGCTTGGTGTTGCCATATTAATGGATGGATAAATATATATGTCTGAGCTGTCAATCAGGAGCAGGAACTTCAGCCTAGCATGCTAACTTAGCATGCTAAGGCAGCACGGATGGGCTATATTAGGTCAACGTGGGTGCGTAGTATGGCTAATACAAACTACAGCTTCTCTGGCTAGCCCCCTTATCCATTAGCCCATGTTTATCTCAGGCTAGGACAGGCCAACGCTGGCTAACAGGTTTACAGGGTTACAGGGCTTGGAGCTGGTTTCTGTGACAAATGTAAACAGTTCAGTCACTGACTGTATATGGATATATTTCCAAAACAAACTTCTTTTTTCCAAAACAAGCATTCTGGTCTTCAGCCAGTGGGTGTTTCTTGTATCCCTCATGATGAAGCACCTTAAAATAACACCAGGATTGTGTAAAGCTACATTCTGAGGCCAGTCTGTTGGAGACTCAGGAAGTTATTCTTAGGTTACTGGACTGGAAAATGGAAACCTAGACTCTACAGACCACTGAAATTAATATGTGCATGAAAACGACCACTCATATGTTGTGTTAATGATGTCTTAGCTAGGCCTTAGCCATACAGGTTCCATAACCAGGCCATAATGCTACTGTAGATGTCCAGATGTCCAAACCCCATCTAATGAAAGCATTAGCTTGCACCCATCTAGTCCCTGCAGAGAGGAACTGCCAATAGAATAGGTCTCTCTGGAGCACATAGACCCGATGAACCTATTGGCACCATGCTGCCTAATAATGCCAGGCGTGGGTTTTAGAGAGGTATAAAGCCCCCCAGCATTGAGCTGTGGAGCAGTGGAGGAACTGGAATGTGTTCTCTGGAATGATGGATGATGGTGCTCCATCCGATTCCTTTGGGGATAAATGCTATCAAATACCCTTGTTTTCAGACAAAACAATGACCGAATAAGTGGGACAAGTGTCCCAATACTTTTGTCCATTTAGTGTAGCTCCACAATGAGACTACTGCACACACATTATAGGGTTTTTTATCTGAACTGGTTCTGTTGAGTGTTTCTAATAAAGTGGCCAGTGAGTGGACGCAACAAAAATAGGTGTTTCTAATAAAGCGGCCAGTATGTTGAAGCACCATCTCACCATTGATGGATGGTACTTTTGGGAGGAGTTGGGGATGAGATGTTCTCAAGCTCTGTCAGGCTGGATGGTTGGATGGGGACCATTGGTGGACAGCCTTGTCCCAGCCACTAAAAGAAAAAACCCCACAGCACGATGCTGCCACCACCATGCTTCACTGTAGGGATGGCATTGGACAGGCGAACCATTGGCATTGCCCAAAGAACCTTTGGCAGCACCTTTATTTTTGAAGAATGGTGAGAAGGCTGCTAGTGAATGGTCAGGGTCAGGTGGTACGAGCCATGTAAACAATCACCACCCACACCCCCCCCACCCACACCCCCACGTGAAACCCACACCCATGCACTGTAGTTGAATAGCCATACACACACACCATAAACAACCCATTCACTGCCTCCGAGACCATTTTCTGTTGGACGTGCGACGCTCAGGCTCTTGTTAAGTCAGAAAAGAGAGGGATTAGGGTTAGAAAGAGAGGACAAGCGAAGAATGTCTTCCCCTCCAGCTGACCCACCGGGCGTCAGTGAAAGGCTAGCGGCCTACAGTTAGCGCTGTGGCGCTTCAAGGTGAGACGGATCCGACGCTTTTGACAGATACATTCATCAAAAAGCAATTTTCCTCTTCCAAAATAAACACTGTCATGCAAAGACAAACATGCCGTGTACCGGCTTTTGTCTCCATTATCACCTGGATCTTTGCGTGTCACCACTGGCATCAGTGAGAGTGAGAACGACAGCGAGACGAGGGAAGAGAGACAGGCCTCATTAAATAAAGGGTTGGGCACAACATTACATGGACAAGAATTTCCCTTTCTCCTTTGGCCCGTGTTTATAGTTAATAGAGAGTCCTACAGAACCCACACAATCGGAGATTAAAAGGACGCTAAAAGGACAAAAGTATTGGGACACCTGCTCATTTGTTGAGTTTCTCCTGCTTTTGTTGGGGTAACAAGTAGGCATTCTCCTAGATTTTGGAGGAGAAGCATTGAATAGGACTCGATAAACCTATTGGCATCATGCTGCCTAATGCCAGGCAGGGGCTTTAGATGGTTATAAAGCCCTCCAACTGGAATGTGTTCTCGGGAATGATGGGTAATGGTGCTCAATCTGATTCCTTTTGGGATAAATGCAATCAAATTCCCTTGTTTTCAGACAAAACAATGACTGAATAAACAAGTGTCCCAATACTTTTGTCCATTCAGTGTAGCTTCACAATGAGACTACTGCACACACATTATAGGGTTTCCTTTCCTGGATAGAGAACCGATACCATCACCAGCTCAACACTGGGGGCACTGCCCGGAATTAGGTGGCATGGTGCTAATAGGTTCATCAGCTTTATCTGCTCCAGATAGTCCTATTCTATTGGCAGTACTTCTCCACAGGGTCTAGGCAAGCTGTGTTTGCATGTGCATTTGCACATCAGTGTCAGCAATGGGTGCAAGTGAAACTTGTAGGTGAATGCATTCATTTTATATATATATATATATATGTAGAGGAGGTTAGGCCCGCATTTAGCATCATGCTAATGTATTCTAGTCCGTGTTCTAGATAACAGCATGTGCTACAGTGTCCGAAACCACATCCTCAAGCCTATTCGAGACTACTGAACACCTCGGCACGCTTCGAGGAATAGTGTGTGATCCTTTAAGCCTGCGGTTAGCACCAGGCTAATTTTTTTAGGTAAAAGCTTCCATTGCTTTAAGCTTGCTCGTAAAAAAAAAAGCCCTTGCCGACAGTAAGTGATCAAGTAGTGAGTGGATCATTAGCGTGAGTACGTTAGAAGGTCAAGAGATGTCAGAACAAAGAGCAGGCAAGAATGCAGACGGTGAACGGGCGGGGGAATGGGCGGGGGGACCGGCTGAGTGTCAATCATTAAAAGGTGGTTATGGGTTTCTGTGTGAACAAAAGGGAAGAGGAAGCCCTTGGGTTGGGGTTTACAGGTGGAAGCAGGATGTAGCCGGGACGAAACCTGCTGCAGGTGGAATTTGGAACAGGTTTGGAAGGTGATTATTCCAGGCCATTAAAGCGATAAACATGAACTGGAATAGACCTTAAAAAACGGTGAAGAATCCCTTGAAGAATTACAAAACCTCATAAGCGAAGTTGTAGCGAGCGTCTGCAGTTCACGTTTCCAATTTGAAAGAATTATAATAATAGAATATATAGAATAGAATTTATAATAGAATAGAATATAACAACAAACACCAGCATTTAAACGCTAATGACATCTAATTATCTCTGATTTGTTTAGCTATATGGTTTAGCCCTGTCGCTAAAAGGGAACACTTGTAATTACGTTGTAATTAAATCGAACGTCTAATATATAATTCCAAATGCTTAAATCAAATGGGAAATTAGCATGTTGCCAGTGCCAGCTCTTCTAAAGCACCCCAGCAGCAACTTCTGGAGCTAGCGAGGTGCTAACGGCCTAGCATACGCCACACCATGTTGTTTTTTTTTACCTCAGGCTTGCGCTATGTATTGATTTTAGAGCGATAAAACAGAAAGTGAACCAATACAGTGACCAAAGCGAACCACATCAACAAAGCTAAGCTGCCACATTTGAGACTTAGCCAGCTAGCGACTCTGAGGGTGGCTAAACTTGCTGTTAGCTGATCGATTTACCCTTACAACTTTGATGAAATGACAAAAGCTACACCCGGTCTACCCTAAAAGTGTACGGCTAGTCAACTTTACGAAATTAAAAGGAAAAAACGTAATGTACGGAATTAGCCTCCTGCTAGTTAGCATGCTTAGCATGTGCCGGTTTCTGTAACGTAGCTGTTTTGGCTCATTTAGCTGATTTTGAACCCCCAAGACCACTCAGGTCAGGTCTAGTGGAGCAGGGAGATCACAAAATTGTGCAAAAACCCTATTCAACGTACATACACTAAATGGACAAAAGTATTGGGACACCTGCTCAATCATTGTTTCTTATGAATTCAAGGGCATTAAAGAGTTTCTCCTGCTTTTGTTTTACTAGATTTTGGAGCATTACCCCTCTATCAAAAGGGGTGTCCACAAGTATTTGGACGGTAGTGTACAGCAGCTTGGGTTTAAACGGACGTCTAGGCCTGTCTGCGTTCTGTCTGTGTTTCTGGCATAGCTACTGTCCCTTTCACCGAGGATGATGTACTGTTGACAGGTACTGTACTGTGGTGAATGAATGACATCATGGCTGCCTCAGAGTTTATTTAAAAGAAAGAAAAGAGCTTCAGAAAGAAAGCCTGTAGAAAATGGCATTAGCGTCTAGGATCTGAATGGTGGCCCTAATCCCTTCTTCGCCCTCCTCTAGCAGTCCCGCCGCTAACAAATTAGCTACACCTCTCGCCCCTGCGGCCTGAATCACCTCCGAGTCGTGTGATGATGTGCCGCATTAACACAAATCGCCGAGGATTTCGCATGTACGGGGTTTAAAGTACAGGTTCTGGCGAGCGAGAGAAACCATTAGATGGCTTTGATCCGCTTTGATACCCGAGCGCCTCGGGCGAGAGAAGCAGCCGTCTTTTCTCCGAAAATAATTACGGCAGGGAGTGGCACCGATGTTTTTCAAAAGGAACAAGGTTGGGCACATACCTGAGGCATCAGGCTTGTCACAGCAGCTGTTGAAGCCGTACAGTTGGCCCGATCGCCATCAGAGGGTGGTGTTCACATCCAAGGCATCGGACTGTGACAGCTGGAGAAAAAAACAAAGCCCGTACGTTGACAGGCAGTCGGAGGGATAACTGTTCAGACTGGCTGCGGTTTACGGCCATTTGCGCTACAGTCCCCTATGCTGAAGGTAGTTCCGCTGATTACCATCTGAATTCACTCCGGTTCATCGCAACGTAGCCATGCGGGCTCAACTTTCGCTCTCTAGAAGATTAGCTAGGCCTCATGCAGGTGGATTTACTGCATAGGGGGGTTGATTAAGGCATGTGATAGGTAGTAGGCTAGTTCTAAGTTCAGGTTCTTTAGGTCTGAGATAAGGCAGATAGTGCGTATGTAAGGACTGGGTGGTGTTGTGAGGCATCTCTCCATGGGTCAGTTGGTTGGGCTGTAGGCCGCGATCTTCTAAACAGCGGTTGCATCAAGGGGAATCGAATTAATCTTAAAATATCTCGGCACAATTCAGTGGTTGAGATGGTGTGAAACGCTCGGTTCTAGATAACCTCCCCCAGAGGTTCTCAGAGCTGCAGAGCAGACATCTGAGGCTCTCAGAAAGCTCCAGAAGAAAAGCTCCTCACAGAAAGTTCTTCCACCTAATGGAGATGCAGACGCTTTACCAGAGTTCTGAGAAGGTTCTGGGTCTAAAATGTGTATTTAAAATCGCATATCATTAAAATGGTGGAGGGATACATGCTGCTTGCTGGGTGTAGTGCGGCTACAAAAAAAGTAGTCCCTAAAGAATAACTAACTGTATTAGTTGAGATTCTCCACTATTTTACCGTCATCATCATCATCGTCATCATTCCATATAAACCTCAGAAGACTCGTGTAGCTGCACTGGTGGGTTTGTGAAGGGAAAAAAATATTCATGGCGACCGACGCCAATTGGTTCGCCAGTGTAAAATCGGTACGTTTCTTAGGCAACTTTTAATTGGTGTAATTTTCCTTTAAGGCCCATGGCATTGCTCATGTTTCCACACAACATGGTGTCATGTAGTTCCAGAAACCACACAGGAAAGGTCACAGGTTTATATCCCATCATGCTACAGGAACAACGCCCTCCAACGCACTCATTAAACAAGGTATGACCCAGAGTGCAACAGCGTTACCCAACCTTGCCCCTGAATCTGTCACCTAAATCCAACCCTAATCAACGGCCTCTACAACCGGCCCAACAGGACTTCTGCTTAGCATTAGCCGTTAGCTTTTAAGGCTGCTAATGAATGAACGCATTCAGCTACTTTAAGCTGCACCCATCGCTGGCACAGATGTGCAAATGCACACACAGCTCACAGAAGAAGTACTGCCAATAGAATAGGACTCTCTACAGAAGCGGATCAACATGATCATGAACCGATTGGTACCACTGAGAAGGTTATCTTTGGGTTATATACCCCACCTTCTCTTGAGGGAGTAAAAAGAGACCCCACTTTCTTCATGGGTTATATACCCCACCTTCTCTTGAGGGAGTAAAAAGAGACCCCACTTTCTTCTTGGGTTATATACCCCACCTTCTCTTGGAGGAATATGAAGATACCCCACTTTCTCCTTGGGTTATATACCACACCTTCTCTTGGAGGAATATGAAGATACCCCACTTTCTCCTTGGGTTATATACCCCACCTTCTCTTGGAGGAATATGAAGATACCCCACTTTCTCCTTGGGTTATATACCCCACCTTCTCTTGGAGGAATATGAAGATACCCCACTTTCTCCTTGGGTTATATACCCCACCTTCTCTTGGATGAATATGAAGATGCCCCACTTTCTCCTTGGTTTATATACTCCTCCATCTCTTGGAGGAATATGAAGATACCCCACTTTCTCCTTGGGTTATATACTCCACCTTCTGTTGAGAGAGCAAGAGAAGTGTCAGTAGCAGGTCAACAGTTTATTTTTGCTTTAGTTCACGGTACTGAAGGCCATTTGTTTTTATTCGAGGTCCAGTATGTATTTCTTGTTGGGGTCCATAGGATTCTAGTCCCGCTACTGACTGGACCGTACGTACACAGCGCCCCTCTGGACGTCTTCTAAACCCTTTGTCTTCAGTAAACTGTCCTGTAGAGCATGGCAGTTAAGAATGCAGTAGCTTCACCCTTTGGACCCATCGAACCACCTAAGCCAGCAGTACTTGTTGCGCTTGTTTGGACTGCTGACTGAGTTAATTAGCCGTATTTAGACTTCACTCTTCACACCTCTCACTTTCAAAAGTGCTGATGAAAAGAGCTGCATTCCCTCTTTGCTCATCAGCTTGTCCAAACCACAATCACCTCCCCACAGGGACATTTGCATTATTCTAAGGCTTGTTAAGCAAGCAGTCAGTTCACACCGTACTTATCTCCGCAGTGTCTTCGGCTTTGTGTAAACCCCAATCTTTCATTACACAATCGCTGATTTGTACTCATCAGTGGCCTCTTTCCAAGCCTGTGCCGTTCATCTCAGGCTGGAGGATGGAGTCCATAGACTAAAGGTGAGGTGATCTGGTTGGTACAGGGAGTGGTCTGACCTTTATGATCTGATTATGCCGTGAGAAAAGGCAGAGAGAGTGCGCGTGAATACGTGTGTAGGCATAGACCGCATGGACAAAAGTATATGGACACCTGAGAGTCTCTACTGTCCAGAGAAGAAGGGAGGAGGCTTTCTGTTAGGATTTCATTGACTGCATTCACCAACAAGAGCGATCGATGGTGAGGTCAGGATGTGGGGCGATCACCACCCCACCCCACTCCACCTCACCTCACCTCATCCCCAACTCCCCAACATCAGGTTTATCTGCTCCAGAGAGTCCTATTCTATTGGCTGCACTTTTCTACAGGGACTAGATCAGCTGTGTCAGCAGTGGTCACAGCCTCTGGTGTTACCTGAACGGTACCAGGCAATCGAGGCAATCAAGGGCCTACCATCTGCCTGGCAGTGATCCCCCGGCAGTAACCCAGGTGGACCACGTTCCAAGGTGGAGGTGAAGGCTGACATACAGCCGCCGGTAGCAAAGCTAAACTCGCCGGGTTATCCTCCTCTTCCCGTCTCCTCGTGATGCTATGGGAGTTATCGGTAGGCACGCAGACTGTAAAAATAAAAAAAAAAAGAAAATAGTTTTCGGGCACACCTGTAGGGAGTGCCACACGCTTGGCGACCTTCGTCTCACCACGCCCTGGACACTCCTGGATAGCGCCAGGCACACAGCTCAGACACTTAGATAATGATACTTCAGCGTATCTTAGGCAGCCTTCTCTTCTTCAAGTTCTTCTGGAAGACTGCTACAGATACCCCAACGTCTCTTAGGGGAACGTGCAGATACCCTACTGTTATATGCATTATATACCCCACCTTTTATTGCAGGAATAAAAAGATACCCCACTTTCTCCTTGGGTTATATACCCCACCTTCTCTTAGAGGAATAAGAAGATACCCCAATTTCTCCTTGGGTTATACACCCCACCTTTTATTGCAGGAATAAAAAGATACCCCACTTTCTCCTTGGGTTATATACCCCACTATCTTTTAGAGGAATATGAAGATACCCCACTTTCTCCTTGGGTTATATACCCCACTATCTTTTAGAGGAATAAGAAGATACCCCACTTTCTACTTGGGTTATATACCCCACCTTCTATTGCAGGAATAAGAAGATACCCCACTTTCTCTTTGGGTTATATACCCCACCTTCTATTGCAGGAATAAGAAGATACCCCACGTTCTCCTTGGGTTATATACCCCACCTTCTCTTGGAGGAATTCTCCTTGAAACGCTCTGCTGATTCAATAACTGCAGAGCTCCGAACGCACTGTTAGAGCTGCAAAGTGGGACCAGCTCCATGTTAACGCCCACCCTCTTTCACCACACTGACACCAACATTCTCTCAGGGGGGATTTACAGACACCCACCCTCTTGGGTCACTTGGTCAGTACACAGTAATAGCCTCTACATGGAGGCTCCAGCCCAGTCTGGTGGGTCATTTGAATACTGGTTTGACTGCTTGGGTGCCACACCTTCCCAGTTCACCCTCCTGACTGGACTGATACTTCACCCATTTACCGGTTCCTCCACCCAGCATGATTGTTTGCATGCAGGCCTATGGGTTTCTCTCCCCCCCCCACACCCCCCCCCCCCCCCTTCCTCCTCCTCCATGGACACCACATGTCCTCTGATGATGCCCCACCCTCTCTGGGTGGGGTGTGTGTGGGGGGGGGGGGGGGTGTATATACATATATATACAGCTCCTCTCAGGCTGGAGAGCATCAGTAGCAGGTGTGCTTCACCCTCGTCTTAGGTCTTCTACTCCACCTTCACCTCCAGCAGCAGCACCACCAGCAGCATGAGCAGCACGTCCCTCTACAGCTTCTCGAGCGCACGCCCGCTCTCCGCACGCTCCCTCAGCGGAGGCGCGTCCAGCCGCGTGTCCATGGGGCGCACGTCCATGGGGAGCGTGTACGGCGGCGCGGACGGGCGCAGCGTGCGCATTTCCTACGCCGGGGCCGGAGCCGGGCTCGGGGGCGCGCTGGATCTGGGCGGCGGGCTGGATGGGGGCTTCGGCGCGGGCCTGAACGAGAAGGCCACCATGCAGAACCTGAACGACCGCCTGGCCTCCTACCTGGAGAAGGTGCGCTCTCTGGAGAAGGCCAACGCGCAGCTCGAGCGCCAGATCCGCGAGTGGTACGACAAGCGGGCGCCCACCACGCGAGACTACAGCCACTACTACGCCACCATCGCAGACCTGCGCAAGAAGGTGAGCGTGTGTGTGTGTGTGTGTGTGTGTGTGTAGGGGGTATTTATATATTAATAAATCTGTATTATATTTTATATAGGATTCATTTAAATAATCATTTGATTGTTTAACAAGAAAAAACAAACAAAGACTTTTAAAATATAAAAAAAATATGAATCAAAGTTTCCAAATTTGACATTTTAAATCAATAAGTCAATAAATCTAATAAATAAGTCTAAATCAGTTTATTTTTTCAATCATTTCAATTATTACATCATTTTTTATTTTTATTTATATGTTGTTTAATAAATAAACATATAAACCAACAACAAAACAATTACAAATAAAACATATATTTATATATTTTTTGCATTTAGAACATTTTCCAAAAAAAATAATAATAAAAAAATAGGAGACAAAATTATTTCTAAATAATTTACATTTTACTAAATAATAAATCAGTACAATTACTTTTTCTATTTAATCGTTAAAACATACAAGCAAACAATAAGTAAAAAAAAACAAACAACAACAACACTTTTAACAAAATACTTTTAAAAGTTAAGATACTTTTTTTTTATTTATGCAGTCGTCTGCAAACATTTGGGCAACTCTGTTCAAAAGGTGATTTTAAAAGATGTTTTTAGCAGAAATAAGTGAAATAAAATGATAAAATGTAACATATGTAATGTGCCATTACTTTTGCACGCCACACTGAATAGGTTGTACTTTATGCAGTATGTTACATTTAGCAAAATTATGTTTCATGTGCAGAGCTGTGTCTCAGTAGAGGATGCAACTTATTTACATTCAGAAAATCAACAACACATAAAAAATGTATTAATTTATTGCGAGAAATAAATAGTTTAGACAATTATCAATATCCCAAAAAACTATTTTAAAATATTATTACTTAAATTACTTTTCTTAATACTTTTCATGAGTTCAGATTGTGGGCTTTCGGAGTCACTATTTCAGTACCATCACTTTTTGCTGCTTTGGTATCCCTCAAGGCTACGTCTTTGGTCACCTTAATTTGGCTAGTATTTTTTTCCTAAGTTAAAATAAAAGGTATAAAAAGGTACAAACAGACATGTTTCCTGTGAATCTTAAGTTTAAGACCCAAAATACTGTAAAATCATGTTTTATGTTAGCATGTTAGCATTTTAACATAGCTACTTAGCATAGTTTCGAAACGCACTCTTCACTCTTTAGTTGAAAACTGAAACTGAGCTTGAAAACAATCCAGTTTAAATTTGTCATGGTTGTGATGTCACAGAAACCAACACATTTACACATGTCCACCATGTCCATTCAGTTTCCAGCAGTTTAGCCCCGCCCACTCATTCTCACTGAAGCTATAAAGAGTGTTTCATGGTTTGCAGCTTAGCTTCCAAATCAGTACAATATTGGACCCTTAGTTACATACAGAACATTGCGTTTAAAGGGCCGGTGTCCCACATTTCGACGCCCCCAACAGGATAACGTTAGAAAGATGTAATTAGATTAAATTTAAATTGCGTTGACGGCAGAAGCCGGCGTTGAATTTTGGTTGGAAATCAAATTCACTTGTCCAGGTTGACATCAAGCTCCAACGTTGGACAGATGTTCAGTTTTGGTTGCGATGAAAAACGTTAGAATTTCACGTTGGGTGGACGTTAAAATTATGACGTTGGGCAGACAATTCTGGTATTTTAAGTCTGTATAACGTTGGCATGTGACATTTGGAAGAACTGAACTGACCTTCTGTATCTTCTCCTCCTCAGATCAGTGTTGCCAGCCTGGACAATGCCAGGATCGTCCTGCAGATCGACAACGCCAAACTTGCAGCTGAAGACTTCAGAGTCAAGTGAGCACAAACTTCTCAAAACTTCTCAAATGCTAATGACTTTTCTGGTAAGGCCAAACTGGGCCTCCAGCAACAGTCATGCTACCCGGCCTAGCCCAGTTTCTAGCCCATATCTTACCTCAGATATACCGTAAAATTTACTTTCTCAAACCGTGTGGAGGTGTTTAGCTATCTCTAATAGCTATATCTGTGTAAATACACTGTTAGCTATAAACATAAAAAAACCTACTAACAAAAGTATTAAACTCATCCTTTAGTCCATAAATATCTTTTACAACAAGTTACAGCAACAGATGTGATACCAGGTCGGTTTTCAGCCCACATTTTACCTCAGATATACAGTCAAAGTGTTGTTAGCAGCTAGCTTTAAATTTTACTTCAGGAAAACTTAGTTGTGTAGAACTTAGAAAACATGACCGTGACGTTTTCCTGACTGAGACTGAGTGTGAAATCTTAAGAATATCAAGCTAAATCGAAGACATGTTCACTGTCCTAGGTTAGCTTCTTAGCCCTGGAGCTACAGGGCTGCTATATCTAGCAAGTAATGGAAGCTAGCTTCGTGCTAACTGCAGGTCTAAACCACCACGGACTCTCCTCAAAGCACGTGGAGGTCTGATAGGTTTGCTCATGTGGTTTCTGGCACTGTAGCCATTTCCCTGTTAGCCGTAAACATGACTAAACAGACTTAGCTTAGCTAAAACAGCACTAGAAGCCAAATTCTGGCCATGCTTGTCTACTGAAGCACCTAATAAGACTAAGGGTCAGGTGATCTCCGATGCTGACTTCTCGTCTGTCATCAGGTTTGAGAACGAGTTGGCCATGCGCCAGTCCGTAGAGGCCGACATCGCCGGCCTGCGCCGCGTCCTGGACGAGCTGACCATGACCCGCTCAGACCTGGAGATGCAGATCGAAGGCCTCAGGGAGGAGATCGTCTACCTGAAGAAGAACCACGAGGAGGTGAGATTGTGGTTAACAGTGATTTGCATATTTTTTGCATATATTTGCATATACATGTATATATTCAGAAAATCCTCCCAACGTTAATCCCGTCATGTTTATGACCCTGTAGGAGATGGCGGCTCTGCGCAGTCACATGTCCAGCAGCTCGGTGAACGTGGAGGTGGACGCTGCTCCTCAACAGGACCTGACTCGCGTCCTGCAGGAGATCCGCGCACAGTACGAGGGCATCGCCGACAAGAACCGCAGAGACATGGAGGCGTGGTACAAGGTCAAGGTGAGAACAGCGCATTTAAAGGGCCACAGAGAGTCCCACAGTTTGACGTCCCCTGCAGGACATCGTCAGAAAGACGTTAAAGTTTAGGTGAAATAATAATAATAATGATAATTTAAAAATGAGTTGACGTCAAAAGCCAACATGGAACAGACGTTGAATTTTGGTTGCTTAAATCGGTAGGATTTCACGTTATAACGTTATATTAGGATGTTAGCGTTATAACGTTGAGCAGACGGTTTTTTGTTGGCCAGTTTTACATCAGTTTGACGTTGGCATGTGACGTTTGGAAGATGTTGGATTTTGGTTAGTGAACATCACTCACATTTAACACCGACAAAATAGCAACTTCAGCTATCGCCACTATTCAACGTTAAATTGACGTTGGCATTTGGTGGTTTCGCGTCATGAGAGTAGAGAGAGTGATCTCGCCTCTGATTGGTCGAAAAGCGTGCACCAATGTTATTATGCCTTATGTGACGGACTGCGCGTCAGCGGTGGCTTTAGTCTAAGCTGCCGGGACTAAAAGAAGAAAAGACGTTAAAAAGCGTACATTTTACGCTAAACACTGTTCGTAACGGTCAGTTAATGGTCAGGGTGGCTTTTTGAACATATCACTGACCTGTCTCTCTCTCTCTTTCTCGCTCCCTCTCTCTTTCTCGGTGTCTCTCGGCCAGTTTGACGAGTTGAGTAAGCAGGTGAAGACGAGCACAGAGGTCATCCAGACGTCCCGCAGCGAGATCAGCGAACTCAAGAGAACCCTACAGTCCCTGCAGATCGAGCTCCAGTCTCAGCTCAGCCTGGTACGCACACACACACACACACACACACACACACGCACACACAAACACACTAGAACACATTAGAACATATTAGACCACAGTGTAAGTGTGTTATAGCTCTTTCTCTCTCTCTCTCTCTCTCTCTGTTTGTCTCTATGTCTCTCTCTCTTCCTTGCTCCTATTGTATGAATTACATCACTAAATCACAACTTGACATCTTGACCCTTGACCCCCTCACTCATCCTCTCGCTCTCTCTCTCTCTCTCTTTCAGAAAGCAGCTCTGGAGGGCACCCTGCACGACACCGAGTCGCGCTACAGCCTCCAGCTGAATCAGCTGCAGGTCGTCATCAACAACCTGGAGACCGAGCTGAGCCAGATGCGCATAGACATCGAGAGGCAGGCCAGCGAGTACAAGATACTGCTGGACATCAAAACCCGCCTGGAGCTGGAGATCGCCGAGTACAGGAGGCTGCTGGACGGAGAGGAAATCAAGTAAGCATCGAAGATCTCAGGCACATGAACCCATTCCCGAAAGTTTGCGGACACCCCTTCTAATGAACGCATTCATTCAGCTACTTTACGTTGCACCCATTGCTGACACAGATGTGCAAATGCACACTGTGAAATACTGCCAATAGAGTAGGACCCTCTACCTAATGCCAGGCGTGGGCTAGAGGGGTGTAAAGCCCCCCAGCATTGAGCTGTGGAGCAGTGGAAGAGCTGTGTTCTTGATGGGGATGATGAGGTGGGATGGTGATCATCCATCCAGCATCCTGACCTCACTAGCAAGTGCTCTTGACCCAGAATGCAATCAAATCTTCACAGCAATGCTCCTCCTCCAAAAATCTAGTAGAAAGTCTTCCTCTCTGGACAGTAGAGACAGTTACTCCAACAGAAGCAGGATCAGCTCTTTTAATCCCCTTGATTTCAGAAGAAGCAGTGAAACAGTGTGCAGGTGTCCCAATACTTTTGTCCACATAGTGTAAGCAGTGTAGTATACTGTGATATAACCTGACAGCATCCACTTTTGTCTTGCAGGAAAACAACAGTGACGAAGGTGATCGAGGTCACTCCTCCTCCTCCTCCTAAACGTGAGTCATTCCACTGTGTTTTATTAGCTTTTATTAGCAGAATGCTAACAAATACTGAATACGGCTGAATACGGCTAATATTAATATCTAGGTAATGTATACTGTGTATCACGATTGCTCTGTCGTCCACGTCCCCTCTGGCATCAGCGGAATGTGGGTTGCCATTGTTATTCCTTTGGGAGGTGCTCAGTGTATGAGAAGACAGTCTCTGGACACCTTCCCTATGATGGCTTTACAACATCCCACAAAGTTAGCGCTTTTCGAGATGCTACCACTGCCCTTTGCCCGATACCCTATTGCCATGTCCTTCGGGACATCAGCCAGATTGCTTCATTTGGCCTTGGCGATGGTTCTGCGCTCTGCTACAGCTGACTGGTGTGCTCGCCTATTGATCCGTGCAGCAAACCCTGTCAGGACATAGCATCTGGGATGGGGCCAAATTCATTTCCATAATGTTTAGACATGGCTGTGTGTATATATATATATATATATATATATATATATAATTATATATGATTTAGGGTTTGTTTGTTTTTCTAATGCCATCTCTCGTTCTCTCTCTCTCCTGCCCTCTACAGCTGAACCTGTGGTGACCAAGCGCGTGCGGACAGTGGTGGAGGAAGTGATCGACGGAAAGGTGGTCTCCCGCACTGAGGATGTGGACGTCGAGGTGTTGAAGAAATAAGAAAAAGCACACAGTCCAGCAACAGCAACAGCTACGTCAGTCGGACTCTAAATGTGGGATGAAGAGGAGAGAGAGGCTTTAATGTATTAGGAAATCAACATCGATCGCCCTCTCATTAACATCCATGTTTGTATGTTGAAAAAACACTGAAATAAAGAACCAACCAAAGTGCCAGATCTGTGCAGCCTGCTATTCATTTTGTGTATTCTTGTTATATATCATACAGATATATATATATACATTACATGTCCAAATGTTTGTGGACACCCCTTCATACATGGAAATGTTTTTGCACATTCGAAATACATTAACACACTATAAATGTATGTTTGAACACATTGTTTATATGGAATATATATACTGTATATATTCAAATATATATTAAAAATCTTAAAATAAATGGGAAAATATTAAACACATATGTAGCTTAGAGAATATAATCAAGTTAAGGTAATAATTATTAATAAGTTACGTTACTAGAAAATAAACACGGCAAAAACAAGGTACAGATACACAGTAAAGATGCAGTTGGATCTATATTTATATTTTGATTTTTAATCAAAAACTAATCAAGAACTAATACAGTACTTTAAAAATATATTTCATTTGTAATAAAAACATATTTGGACATATTATTTCATATGTGCCAAGTGTATTATATTTTATAGATTATAATATATTTATATTTAAATAAGATACATTGTTGGCCATTTTGCACATATAGCAAAACTACATATTACATCTAAATACATATTTAAATACATATATAAGATTTTTTTTATGGTTTCTTGAGTCTATATATTTCATTAAACAAATGCTTTAGCAAATTGGGCTGCTGCTTTTCCTTTCGGGGTAGCTGAAACTCTAGCTAAACTGGCTGCAGAACTTCGAGCTGTAGGAATAACATATAAAAAACAACAACATGGCTAAAAGGCTATTTTTTTATTCCAGTCTGATATGATTTAATCTGTAGTCTCACTGACCTCAGTCTATTAGGTTCACTAAATGTTGTCTGAACCCAGGGCTTTTATTTTGATATGATGTTACCCCTGATTTTTTTGTTTCTCATTTGTACATTTTTTAGCACATTCCAACTAACTCTAGTCTTCTGCCTAATTCTTGCCTCACTTACTCTAGCCTTTAAAGTTAACAGGATTTTTACCCTGTTACCCAGTCTGTCCAGAGCTTTTATTTTATAAATAAAATAAAACATTAAAATATTTTTTTAAAATGTTATCCCATTCCAAATAATTGTGGTCTTCTGATTACCATTCACCTCTCTTCCTGTAGTCTTTTATTTTCACAATATTTCACCCCTGCTTTAAATAACCCTGGGCTTTTATTTTAGAAATAAAACAAAATATTAAAATACTATTTTTAAATTTTAGATTCTTTTTTGTTTACCCCATTCCAAATAAATGTAGTATTTTGTTTACCCTTTGCCTCACTTACCAAAGTATTTTATTTTCACATTATTTCACCTCTGCTTTAATTTGAATAACCCTGGACTTCTATTTTAGAAATAAAACAAAATATTAAAATATTGTTTTTCTTTCTTTTTTTCTTTTTTTTCCAATTCAAATAACTGGTATTGTAATTACCTTTCAACTCTCTTAGTGAAGTCTTTTATTTTGACAAGATTTTACTTTTATTTTAGAAATTAAACCTAATATTAAAATATTGTTTATCATTTTTACATATTTTTTTTTTACCCTACACAAAATAACTGTGGTCTTCTGTCTGCCCTGTGGCTCTCTTACCAAAGTCTTTTATTTTGACAATATTTCCCCCTCGGCTTTAAACAACCCCGGGCTTTTATTTTGGCACCGCAGTGTGGCGCTGCCTGTGCGGGCGCGCTGCAGGGTAGAGTGCTGGAGCTGAGGTAAACAGGGCGGCCGCGGCTCGGTTCTGGAGAACATCGCGTTCTTTGACCTTCTGGGATGATTTACACTGGACTCACACGCTGAGCGGAGGGTCCAGCCAGCAGCTCAGGTCATATTCGACCAGATTTCCCTAAAATGATGATTTTATTGTGTGAAAAACAGTGAAAGTGGCCGAAGCTTAGCTACCAAAACAGTTAGCAGTTAGCAGTTAGCAGTTAGCTCAGCTCATATGACCTGTGTTTGTTTTGGTCGGCGAGTTTAGCTTTAACTTAACTAAAATTTCACCAGTTATTAAATAATAATAATCCTAAACTGATATAAGGACTTAAATGTTTATTTTATGGGTTTTTATGATTACAAATTAAAATTGTGAACATTTTACTAATAAAGTGTAGTTTGTGTAATGTATTTGCCTTTTAGAGCTTGTGAAGAACTTTTAATGTATAATAATAATAATAATAATATTAATATTTAATAATATATTTATTATTATTATTATTATTATTATTTCAGTTTGCTGGACTGGACTCTTATTGATGGGTTCTGTGAATTCTATGTTGCGGACTGTCATTCTTGCCAGTGCCACCGGCTGCAACGCAACCCCAAAAGCATGATACATCCGCCCTCATGCTTCACAGTTGGCAAGGATATGTTTTCTTGTCCAAACGAGTTCAGTTTTGATGTCGTCAGTCCGAAATAACAGAACCCGCGAGCTGACCACGCTTATCTTCTATCCTCTGATAGTCTTGCCCTGCAATTCTTTTGTCCGATCTTTTTTTGTACGATCTTTTTTTGTACGACAGTTGCTCAGAGGAACCCACGGTTGACGAGTGTCGGCCCCAGGTTTGAAGAGGGCGGAGAGTTTTTACAGTTCTTGGAAACGTGATTATTATTATTATTATTATTAATAATAATAATAATAATAAATGATTGCAGCCAGATTACCATCGTTAGCCTGTCGGTAACGACAGTAAAAGAAAGTTGTCTTGTGTAGTAATTAGCAGTGGTCCGCACTCAGTCCAGCGAGCACCTCCGGTTATATTTAATCAGAATTGCTTAAAATATTTTCGTTCGGGAAGAAAAATGACCGAACTTAGTTAGCTAGCTCAGGGCATATGACCTGTTTTTGTTTTGGTCAGCGAGATTAGCGTTAGCTTTAAATATTCGAACCAGTTATTCAAGAATAAAAGTTTTATTTGTATTATTTTATTTTATTTATTTAGTTTTACTCGTTTTCTCCTGGCTAGCTGGTTAGCTAGCTACACTGTTAAGAACGTTGTCTTGTTTAGCATTAATTAGCAGTGGCTTTAAGCTAGCTTTGCTAATTTAAGATAATTGGATCGCCAATTACCCAATACCCATTCATCCTGTAACGGCCAGTTGTGCTCCCTCCGGGCTCTGGTTGCCGATGGCTAGCAGCATGACCTGGACTGATCCAGCGGTCGATCCTCTGGTCACTGCCGTAGCTCGTCCTCTGTGATGACCGGGGTGTGTTGTGTCTCTGCAGGGAGCTGTAGGAGAGAGCCGCGGCCTCGGGCATGGCGAACGTGAGTGTGGCGTTTACTGTCCCAAGGCATTCATTTAATATTACTTAATTAATTAATTAATCATAATGTAATAATGCTTCTGTATGTTGGCCTGGACTGTGTGTGTGTGTGTGTGTGTGTGTGTGTGTGTAACAGTGTTTGCTGTGCTGTTCTCCACAGGCGCTCTGCAGAAGAGCCGTCCGGGCGGTAGCTCAGAGGATTGTGTCTTATAGATCTTTCTCCACAGCCGGATCCTCCGGATCAGATGAGCCTTATATGGCAGTTTCCTCCCACGATTCAGGTACACCCACCTTCTGCTTCCACTCACTGGCCACTTTATTAGAAACACCCACCTTCTGCTTCCACTCACTGGCCACTTTATTAGAAACACCCACCTTCTGCTTCCACTCTCTGGCCACTTTATTAGAAACACCCACCTTCTGCTTCCACTCACTGGCCACTTTATTAGAAACACCCACCTTCTGCTTCCACTCACTGGCCACTTTATTAGAAACACCCACCTTCTGCTTCCACTCACTGGCCACTTTATTAGAAACACCCACCTTCTGCTTCCACTCACTGGCCACTTTATTAGAAACACCCACCTTCTGCTTCCACTCTCTGGCCACTTTATTAGAAACACCCACCTTCTGCTTCCACTTACTGGCCACTTTATTAGAAACACCCACCTTCTGCTTCCACTCACTGGCCACTTTATTAGAAACACCCACCTTCTGCTTCCACTCACTGGCCACTTTATTAGAAACACCCACCTTCTGCTTCCACTCACTGGCCACTTTATTAGAAACACCCACCTTCTGCTTCCACTCACTGGCCACTTTATTAGAAACACCCACCTTCTGCTTCCACACACTGGCCACTTTATTAGAAACACCCACCTTCTGCTTCCACACACTGGCCACTTTATTGGAAACACCCACCTTCTGCTTCCACTCTCTGGCCACTTTATTAGAAACACCCACCTTCTGCTTCCACTCACTGGCCACTTTATTGGAAACATGGACATGAGCTCTGAATCTAATAAGTGTCTGTGTCTGTGTGTGTGTGTGTGTGTGTGTCTGTGTGTGTGTGTGTCTGTGTGTGTGTCTGTCTGTCTGTCTGTGTGTGTGTGTGTGTGTGTGTGTGTCTGTGTCTGTCTGTGTGTGTGTGTGTTAGGCCCCAGAACCGTGTGGCCTGATGAGACTATGGGTCCGTTCGGGCCTCAGGACAAGCGCTTCCAGTTGCCGGGGAATGCAGGCTTTGACTGTCACCTGGGGGGAATGGGGGAGCAGAGGTTGGGGCTGAAGCACCGGGTCGTCCCTGACGTCCTCTCAGCACCGTCCAGCAGCGACCGCCACGAGTTCATCCTGGCACAGTTTATTAACGAGTATCAGGTGAGTGACGGCCGGAGGTCTGTGGGAGGAGCACAGCTGGACGCCAGCCAGGTTATACCACCACCACCATGTGTGATAGCCCCACACAGGCCCCACAGCTGTGTTTAGAGTTCGGTTAGTTTAGGTTTAGAGTTGGGTTTAGGTGTAAAGTTGGGTTTAGTTTAGGGATTAGAGTTGGGTTAAGATTTAGATTAGGGTTTAGAGTTTGTCTTAAATTTAGGTTTAGAATTGGATTTAAGTTTAGGTTTAGATTAGGGTTTAGAGTTGGGCTTAAGTTTAGAGTTGGGCTTAAGTTTAGAGTTTGGTGTAGATTTAGGTTTATATTAGGGTTTAAGTTTAGGTTTAGATTAGGGTTTAGAGTTAGGCTTAAGTTTAGAGTTAGGCGTAGATTAGAGTTGGGTTTAGGTTTAGAGTTTAGGTGTAGAGTTAGAGCTAGGTTGAGGGTTAAGTTTAGGCTCAGTATGAAGGTAAGCATCTGCAGTTGGACCCATAAACCTCTACCATGTGCGTCCACCCTCTGGCCACTTTATTAGACCCTGCCGCTGACCCTGCCGCTGACCCTGCCGCTGACCCTGCCGCTGGTTGTGTTTTGCTTTTCCAGAGTAAAGAAGTGTCTTTGTGGATTCAGAGAGTGAGTAAAGCCGAGCAGTACTTCCACCACTCTGCTGTGCAGTGCTCCATGCACTCCTGCCCTGAGCTGCTGAAGCAGGGTGAGCTCCTCCTGCTCTCCTCTAATCCACACCATATGTTAATGTGTGTGTGTGTGTGTGTGTGTGTGTGTGTGTGTTTGTAAACTCTTGTTTTGTCCCCCCCCCCCCAGAATTGGAATCCTTTTTCCCAGCACTCCCAGCCAGTGCCATTACCGTCGTCACTGTGACTCAGAGAGCGGCGGCGGAGGCAGAAGAACTGGACAGAGCGCAGCTGCTAGATAAAGTGAGTGTGACCTTCCGCCAGATGAATTAGACCCTAAGGATTAAATGACCTTATTAAACGAAGTTTGATATTGATGTTTGATATGAAATATGATTATATTCACTGACGTGTGTGTGTGTGTGTGTGTGTGTGTGTGTGTGTCACAGTTTGTTAGTGGTGCTAAAGAGATCTGTTTCATGCTGTGGAGGGAAGGGTACTGGGCGGACTTCATAGACCCTTTATCTGGAAACGCTGTAAGTACTGATGGGTGGTACTGTTTACACGCCTGTGGTACAGCAGTACCCCCCTCCCTCTCCTCCACACACCCCTCCACCCTTTTCCCGATGCCATAAACTCTCGGGATGCAGTAGTATATGATGTAAGAGGATCTTCAGTAATAGCCATGTTTTCTTTATATCACTATTAACGGGAAAATGTGTAGGATTGACTATACCCTTAGATTAAAAGTTTATGGACACCCCTTCGTTAGCAATAATATGGTGTGCCTTCACTAATATATAAATAAGAAAAGCCCTTTAGACTATAACCCCCTCTTCTCTGTAGCAGTAAAGGTAGGCACATTTTAATAAATCGTATATTGCTAATGAAGCCGTGTCCACAAACTATTGGCATACAGTAGCATACAATCTATTGGTAGATTCAATAATATTCAGTTTATCTTGATATCACTGAAAGGCCAGCACGACATATTAAAGGTCAAATGAAAAGTATAGAATACAGCCCTGGATTATATACTACTGTGTGACAAAAGTTTATGGACATGCCTTCTTTAGCGATGAGTACTATATACTATAATAAATATTAGTATTATACACACACAAGTTTATGGACACACTTTATTTTTAGCTTGTGTAATCCCTGTTGAAAAGCACTGACCAATAGCACCTTTTTTCTTGTAGTTTTTTGGAGTGCAGTCACATGACTCCATTCTGCAGCCGGAGGAGCAGCAGCAGCAGCAGCAGCAACGCTATCACTCTGGCTTTCACATCGAGGACCTGGCTTCCTGTAGGGTCATCCGCCACGTCCTCAAGGACACGCCCACGTTCGTGGGAACCCTGATCACTAACGCACCTTCGGACTGCCGCATCATGGAGCGGCTCAAAGGACAGTCGGCCGACTCGGAGGAGGCGGATTAGACTGAGACTGGATCGCACAAGCGGGACGCCGGACTACGGCAAGAGCACTGCTGCTGCTGATGATGATGTACTGTTTTCTCATGACTTGAGTTTTTTTGGGGGGAGGGGGTGTTTGGAATAAAAACACACCGTTATGGAAATGGTGGCTGATGGGACTGGAGTAAGTAATTAGTTAGGATCTGGCTCATAACCCCCTTCTCTCCGTTTAGCAGAGTGGTGGTGCTTCGTATGAGTAACACTGTGTGTCCACTGGTTGTCTTCAGCCAAACAAGACAACCATATGCACCCTTTAACCCATGCAGTGAACACACATACACCACCACCACCAGTGTGAGAGAGAGACTGACTGAGAGCACATACAGCCGGAGTGATGGGCAGCCATCGCTGCAGTGCCCTCTGGTGCTCAGGGAGCAGAGAGGGTGAAGGGCCTTGCTCAAGGGCAGCTTGCTAAGCGCCGGCCTCGAACCCACAACCTTGTTCTCGAGCCCGGAGCTCTAACCGCTGTGCCACCACTGCTTTACTAATACTAGTTAAAAAAAAAAAAAGGAATTAGTCCTTTAATAGTAAATATCTATTTTGTTGGCATGGAAACTGAAAAAAGCACGAAATGTGATGAAACAAAAATGCTGGATTTGAAATAAATTAGTAAAATTAAACAAGCATCGTCATTTTCAGTGTGAAAGGCTGTAAATCTTAAAAACTATCACTATGTCACTAACTGTCACTATGATCAGAAGGTTACTGGTTCGAATCCCAGTCATCCTGCCAACCATCGAAAGCCAGAATTAATAAACACAAAGCTACAACCAGAAGAGCACCACTCTTTATTTATCTAATAAAATCAGTATTTAATAAATAATAAAAGCAAAACAACTTTAAAAGAATATTTAAATATCAGAACATCATTGTGCTGCTGATTTCAGTGACCTCACGATTGGTATAACGTCGTCCAGGCTCTCTGCATCTGAAAACACCACGACAGGACAGTAAGAATCTCCTGGCTGAAGGAGCCGGTCAGTCAAACCCAGGTATGTTAGGGCAGATGATGCTGGGTTCTGGTTGTCCTTGTTCAGTGGACCAGTACTACACTAGGCATGTTCCTGCAGAACCGACCATGCACCTACCTAGAAGATCCATCAGATCCATGACTAAGGAGTGGAAAGCAGGGAAGAATTCATCATGGTCCTTCAGCTTCACAATAATGCTGAATAAAATAAATCAAACAAATAAATAAATATGTTACTATATTGAAACGGCCGCTGTGGATTTATTAATACTGTACTCAGTAGGTGCACCTGTCTATGTCGCTGGTTCCGAGCAGGTCATGCAGTCCTTGGCCAGGGAAGGCTGCAGTAGAGGACATGATTCTGGCTACCATGTTGACCACCTCACTAGGGGGCGCTCTTTCATCTAACACAAAAAAAAAACCCAAAACAATCAAACATTATTCACATGCCTGAATATTAAACCACAATCTAAACGGCTGCAAAGGTAAGTTGAAGAAAGTTGATGGAAAATGGTTTAATTAGTAATTAATTAGATTAAATGGTAAATTAACTGATTAATGGAGAGTGATTTAACAGAATTAACAAGAGTCACGGAAAGCGGTCGCTGAGGAAGGCACTATAGTTAAATCAGCTGATTAATCGAATGGCAGATTAGTCAATCAAATGATGAATGAATAGATTAAACCGTCTGATCTTTAAAAGGAACTGAAGTATGTGGAATAGTTCAATTAGCTGATTAATCGACTGATAAATCAATGAATGTCTGATCATGGGAAGATACTAAAGGATTGATAATAGTTTAATTAAGCGATTAGTAAATTAGTTTATTAATTGAATGGTAAACCAGTCAATTAAACAATGTCTGGTCATAAATTAAAATATTTAACAATGTGATCAGAGAGAGGACCTGAAAAATGAGGAACAGTTATATTAGTCGATTAATCGAATGATAATCAACTAAACAATGTCTGATCAGGGAGAGGGACTAAAGCATATAGAATAGTTAAATTAGTTGATTAATTGAATCAAATTAACATATTAAAATAACGTCATACTAAAGGATTTAGAATAATTTGGTCGATTAATCGAATGACGACTAGACTAATTCATATATGATTTAATAAAGAATGTAGAATAGTTCAATTAATTGATTATATAATAGCAAATAAGTCAATCAGTAAGTCTGTTCATGGAGAGGAACGAACATAATAGAATAGTTAAATGAATCGATTAATCGAACGATGACAATAGATTTATTAATATCTGATTTTGGAGGGGAAAAAATGAATGCAGAACAGTTCAATTAGTCGATTATATAATTACTCGATTAATCGAATGGTAAATTAGTCGATCAAACTGTTTGGTCATGGAGAGGAACTAAAAAGTGATGGACAATTAGTCGATTGGTCAATTGGTCATTTTAAAGATTTAAGAAGTTTAAGGCAAGGAATCGAAGAAGGCATAATAGTTAAATAAGATGCTTAATTTAAAAGGAAAATGAATCGATTAATCGAAAGATCATTAACAGATTAAACAGTGTCTGATCATGAAGAGAAACTACACAACATAGAACAGCTAATGTAGTCGATTAATCGTTGTTAATCATTTAAACACTGGTCTGGTCATGGAGAGGAAATGAAGAATAATAATGAATGAAATGAGTCAATTAAATTAATCAATTCTCAGGGTAACAGATTAATCAATCAATGTCAGGTCACTAAAATTACTGGCTTATGAAGTCCTTATGAAGATGTTGGCTCCGTTAACTGAACTTCTCTATTCAGTCCTACGTTCAATCCGGGTCTAGAAATCCAGGCCTAAAGGTGTTGATCCCCTGAGCTGTGTTATAAGACTGACCCATATCCAGCACGTCCCTCAGGTTCCTCATGGCGTTGTTCATCTCTCCCAGCCTGGTGTAGACCTCGTTCATTCGGGGGTAGACGCCGCTCAGGCTGGGGGCGTCAAAAAGCTTCTGAAAGTGAGAGACCATGGACTCCAGAGTGTGTCTGGTTGGGCTACGCAGAACCTGCGGAAATAAAATCATAGAAAAATGACGGCCAGCAGAGTCCGAATACCGATTCTGCTGATCTGGTACTCGTGTGGATCCATGAGCTAGTCAGCTCAGTCAGTGTACTTACTGAGGCCATGAGATCCAGATCAGCAGAACTTTGAAAGGAATGCACACAGAAACAGAAGGGACATTAAAGTATTCGGACACAGAGGCAGAGTGGAGCTTAATGCGAATTTGGAGGCTCCATGTCTAGTTGATTAGATCTGTGCCCTGCTAGAGCTGCCCCAGTCAACCGTAAATGATACACACAAGCTCACGAGGAATGGTCACCAACTAAGAGAATCCACATAGCCATGTCCTAGAAAGACACAGTGTCTGACGTTCTGAAGTGTCTACATACTTTTGTGCACCCCTGAGCAATTGAGCAAACAGTGGCCAGAATTATGTGGACATCTGAACACCACATGTGTTAAATGTATGGTGCCTCGCCACATTGTTTGTGAACCCTGCCGATAATGTAGAAATCCCACCTTGTCATCCGGAGACGTTTCATCCAGCACCATGTCCACCATCAGCATCACATCCTCAACCTTCACAGTGTCGGGCCGGGTACCGACTCTGTCCTCTGGCTGCCATGGCAACAACCTCTTCACCAGTTTGGCCACAGAGCGGTGAAGATCCTAAAAACACAAAAGTGAACTTTCGGAATTCTTTCGGAACATCTCGCACCTACAAAACGTGTCCGGACGATTTGAGAAGGTGTGCCCAAGCGTGAGCGTACGACTGTCCTCACCGGCAGGGACCCGAGCTGCTGGCTCCAGAATTCCAGCGTCGGGACGATCAGCTCCAGCTGCCCCTGCTGGCTGTGTTGTCCGAGGCCGTGCCCATCTGTGGGTTGTCTCAGCAACCCTAAAGGAGCCCTCGGATTGGTGAGGACCGCGGTGATGCCGTCAACGATCTGTATATGAAAACGGTCAACAGTTGACTAGGATTTACAAACTTGACACAGTGCAGCAACGTCTGCATTAGAGCCATGGAGGCTTATGCAAACCAATTAGCATGGTGCTAACTGCCCTCAAAGAGGGTATAGCTAGTCAGCGGTCAAAGGGATGAGGATGGAGCGCATTCGGTCACCTTCTCGAGCTTGATGGCCGAGTCGGCCTCTCTGCAGCGAGCTTTGACTGCAGACACAACGTGACTGGCGTCCTGAACCTTCAGCTCCGAGCAAATCTCCTGAACACATTCATTTCACCATTAATGGACATGAAGTGGACATGGACATTTGTCATTAATGGACATGTACCATTAATGGACACAGACATTTACCATTAACAGACATGGAGTGGACATGGACATTTGTCATTAATGGACATGTACCATTAATGGACATGGAGTGGACATGGACATTTGTCATTAATGGACATGTACCATTAATGGACACAGACATTTATCATTAACGGACATGGAGTGGACATGGACATTTGCCATTAATGGACATGGAGTGGACAGTGGAATTGCTGGTACTTTGTGCTGCTGTAATTGTGTAATCTGGTCGGTACTATCAAAGTAATTGATACCGTCAATCTAATATGATCAGTTCATGTGAACAAGCAGAGGCCACACCTACTTTGAGATATCTCTGGTTTTGTAGGTTCTGCTGGGTCTCAGTGCTGGAGGTTCCTACAGGTTCCTCCACTCCCAATGTCTGTGCTGGCCTGAGAAAGAAGACAAATAGAAAAAAAAACACAACTCTAGACATCTGAGGGTTTAATGGATCTCAAAAACCAACCACAACAAACAAACAAACAAACAAACAAACAAGCAAACAAAAACAATACCAGACGTTGCTCTGCTGGATGATCTTGTCCATTCGTCTCAGCTGCTGTTTGCAGGACTTCAGCTCCTTCACAGTGGGCCTGAAACACCAAGACCTCGATTCAAAAACACAGCCTGCACAAGAAACCAAAACCAGTATCAACCAGTTCCTCCCACTTCACTCACCACTAGTGTTAAAGTGATGGACTGACCTAGAGACGAGGTTCTACTCCTCACCCCAAACCTGGTCCCTCAGACAAGACATGTTTTGGTGGCTGAAGCTTGCTTCTTTAGGTTTGTGTTATGCTACAGCTAACAAGCCATGGACATTTATGTAAACCAATTAGCATGTTGCTAGCTGCATGCCATTAGGTGGACATTTGCCTTTAACAGACAAGGAATGGACATGGACTTTTTACGATTGTTGGACATGGAATGGACATTTCCCAATAAAGGACACAAGATAGACATTTACCATTAATGGACATTAAATGGACACGGACATGGATAGTTACCAATAATGGACACAGGATGGACATGTACCATTAATGGACATTAAATGGACACGGACATGGATAGTTACCAATCATGGACACAGGATGGACATGTACCATTTATGCGACTGGAATGGACACAGACATTTACCAGGAATGGATACGAAATGGACATGAAAAATGGAAGTTTATGTACACCAATTAGCATGTTGCTAGCTGCATGCCATTAGGTGGACATTTGCCTTTAACAGACAAGGAATGGACATGGACTTTTTACCATTATTGGACATGGAATGGACATTTCCCAATAAAGGACACAAGACTTAAGACATTTACCATGAATGGACATTACATAGATTAAATTTAAATGGACATTAAATGGACACAGACATGAAATGGACATGGACATTTACCAGGAACGGATACGGAATGGACATGAAAAATGGAAGCTTATGTACACCAATTAGCATACTGCTAGCTGCATGCTTAAACAGTCACACTATGGTCAACGCATGGCTTTAAGAGAAACCCCTGGACTGCAGGGAGTGGACAGGTGGGTAAGATGATTTCAATAAAGGACTGATTGAATGAAGAAGAAGAAGAACCTGGACTCCAGATCCTGTTTGAGCCTCTGGATTTCATTCTTCAGGTCCTCGCGCTGAGCCTTGGTCTTCCTCAGTTGCTCCTGATAGGACTGAGCCGAGAGCAGAGCAGTTATACCTCAGATGAACAATCACACTATTAGAGCATTCTACTTCTGATTAGCGGCTGGAAGGACTCCCAGCCTGCTGCTTATGGTTTCCATCATAGTTTAGGACAACAGGACAGGACAACCTTCAGCAGGGCTTTGTAGTTGGAGGAGGCCAGAGCTGAAATGTCGGTGGTCTGAGAGTCTGAAGCGTCACTCTCACGCAAGCTGTTCCTCTGACCCCTCCTGCAGGACAAGAGGATGGAGATATATTGAAGGGATAGTCTGAGAACATGAAATGATGCCTGAGATAAAACACACACACACACACACACACACACACACACACACACACACACACAAAAGACACACTCACTTCAGTCTATCCTGTAACTGCTGCATCTGGGCTTCATAAACACCAATGACATCCAGGATCCTTCAGGAGAAACATCAGACAACATCAGTCCAGTCGACAGCAGATACGATTAAGCTATGGTGTTGCTACATGGTTGCTACGGTTTTCCAGGTGGTTGCTTGTGGGTGTTGCTAGGTGGTTGCGATGATTTCCCAAGGGACTGCTACTGGACGAAGTTGCTAAAGAAGATTTAAGGTGGACTGATAGACCACTAAAAGCTATGGTGTTGCTACAAGGTTGCTACGGTATTTCAGGTGGTTGCTTGTGTGTTGCTGTGCTGTTGCCAGGTGGGTGCTATGGTTTCTGAAGTGATCGCTACTGTGCGAAGTCGCTAGATGGTTACATAATGGATGGATAGACCACTGAACAGCTACAGTGTTGCTACGGGGTTACTGTGGTATTCCAGGTGGTTGCTTTGGTGTTGCTCTGCTTTTGCTAGATGATTGTGATGGTTTCTACGATTCGATGTTGCTGCAAGGTGGCTGCTACAGTGTTACAGCTAGGTCTTACAAGGTGGATTGCTATGGCATTGGTAGGTGGTTGATATGGTGTTACTTAGTGGTTGCTGTGGTAACCCTAGGTGGAAACTAGTTCCATGAGAAGATCATGAGTGGAGTCACTGCTTCTGGAACACCCTGTGAGTTTAACAGTGTGTATATATGTGTGTGTGTGTGTGTGTGTGTGAGAGAGAACACACTCACAGCTGGTCACTTGGAGTGTGTGTCCGGTTGGAGCGCTTCAGGATCTGCTGGAAGGCCTGATTCTGCCGAGCGACCCGTCTCTCCTCCTCCTTCACTGCATAGTACAGCTTCTTCTGCAGGTCAGACGCCAGCTCCTTCTGCTCACTCAGCTGCTGCTGCAGGGCCTGGCAGCGCTTCTGTACACACACACACACACACACACACACACACACACACACATACATATGTATTAGTTATATAGCTATATATAGGTAGATGTGTACCTGGCGGCATCTAGTGGCAGATTTAAGCAAGTATCTCTTGGGCCTTTTTTAGAAAACTGGTCCAGAATCCTAGATGGAGGAGATGGAGATGTCCTTCAAAAAAACTAAGCCCTGCAGAAGAGCTTACACCCTTCACAGATGCAGTCTGATGCTAACTGGAAGCTAACAGCAATGTTGGAAACGTCAAAAACTACAGCTACTACCTCCGCCTCCCTCTTGTCCTGCTGCAGCTGCTGGAGGCTGCCGTGCTGCTGGGCAGCTTTGCTGATGAAGGAGTCCTCCAGGCTCTGCACTTTCACCTTCACGCTGGCCAGCACGCCCTCCAGCTCCTCCGCCCTCTGAGACTGCCGCGCCGCCCGCACCTGCTGCTGCTCCGCCTCCTCCCTGAAACAGAAAGTCAGTCAGGTTAGCATCAGCGCTACGTCGGCGCCAGAACGCAGCTGCTCCCTACTTCTGGAGCTCGCTTTATACCCCTCTAGCCCACGCCTGGCACTATTCGGCAGCATGGTGCCAATAGGACAGTCTCAACAGGGACTAGACAAGCTCTGTGTGTGGAGGGGTGTCCACAAACTTTTGGACACAGTGCAGACACTTTTTTTTTTTTTTTTAGGCTGTACATCAGAATCCCACCCCCCCACTACCTATCCTACCATCTCAGCCTGCACAAGATCAGGTTAACAGCAGGTGGTCAGCTCGCTCACCAGTCCAGGGGTCTGCATTATTAAGCAGGGGGGTATCAGAATGAACCTGGAGAGGGCTCTGTCCCATCCCCAGGGAAAGATCACCACTGTTAAATAATTCAGTTCCCTGAAAATTCATCCGTCTGAATATTTATGATAAACTATGTCCAGACACACCCTGGACAAAATGCTGGCCTGACAATCTGTCAGAACATCTGATAGATCGTCCTGAAATAGGTCCAGAAATTCATCACCGCCGTCGAAAAGCACTGATCAATAGAAGGGGGCGCTCTGGAGCAGTCGTGAGCATGAGGTCACCTAGGTCACCATGCCCCCATGCTGAGCATTGGGCTGTGGGGTTCTCTGGAGTCATGATGGAGCTCCGTCCTACACCTATGGGATGTGTTGGTGTGTTAGAACTGATCACCCAACATCTTGTGTGGCGGAATGCAATCAAACCCTCCTCACAGCAATTGTTCCAACTAATACCCCTGATTTCAGGAGAAGCGCTGGATGTTTTGAGAGCTCTTACTTCAGCTGGCTGTTGGACTGAATGAGCTCCTGGATCAGGGCCTGCCTCCTCTCCGAATCCGTCAGCATGGTCTTTAGCATGTTCCGCATTTCAGCCGCGGACGTCCTCTCCAACAGCACCAGGTCTACAGAGACAGTGGATAAACAAGCGCTAATCGCTCCCTTCAGCAAGGATCACTTAAAAGGTCACAGTAGCATGACTGACCACTGACCTCAGATGCAGTCAATCAGCTTAGACATGTCTGGCATCTCGCATGTGCTTCTTTAGTTCATAACTGGAGATGCTAGGCTAACATGGCTAACAAACACTGGACTAAACTAAAGCAGCTCACGTCAGATGCCAAACCTGTCTGGACTGATCGACGGAGTTTGGGGTCAGTGATCAAACATGATCATCTGATTCTTCCAAATTTAAAAACGAGAGCGTGAATAAATACCTGCCAGGTTCTTGTTCTCCGTCGGATCCGCAAAGCGGACGGGCTTGAAGCCATGACGCTGCAGCGTCCGATTAACAGCGTCCCACTCCGTCTGCTCCTGCTGCCAAGTCAAAAATCAAACACCTGGGTCATTACACAGCTTCTCAGGGACGTTTCTCCTGAGAGTTTGAACTCATGTCTCGTGCGGAGCTTCGGTAGCTACCTGAAACTGACTGTAGGTCCACAGAAAGACATAGGTCTTGTCCCTAGCCTGAAGCCGAGCAGTCAGAGCTGACCTGTCCATCTCTTTTCTCTACAGTCAGTCATTCAGCTTCACTCTCCTGACCTAGACACTACTTTCAAATACTTCCTACAGAACATAAGGAGCACAGTAGCTGGTGACCGGTCTCCTCTGCGGACCAGGCTGGTCTGCGGTTCTTCAGTTCAAGCCCACTGAGAGGGAGGGTGGTGCAGGTCGGGTTACGTCACATGGCTGCTCAGCGAACGGCTAGAAACGGCAGGGCTCACCTTCTCCATCGAGACGTCCTCTTCCTCTATGATAAGATCTCTTCTTGGGGGCGGAGCTGCAGATTTGACCCCTCTTACAGCATCCTCCGACCTTTCTGGAGAAGGCGAGTTTCTGAAAGGACATATTTTGGCAGCAACCTCTCAATGTGTGACGTTAACACTGCATTAACAGTTCGAGAAGCTATTGCTCCTCATTGCTCAGACTGTGAGAAGAGTTTAAACAGAGTCGGGGGTTCGGTGGGAAACTGAGCTTCACTGTAGAGAAACCGACCCACTCTGGATTTTACGCCCACTGTAAAGAAAGGACCCAGGCGTCGGTCGCCATGACTACAACACAGATACAGCCCATAATTCAATTTCTTATCCAAACCCACCAGTGAAGCTACACAAGTCTTCTGAGTTTTATATGGAGTGATGATGATGATGATGATGGTGGTGGACAGTTTTCTTTAGGGACTACTTTCTGCCGCACTACCCCCTAAAGGCAGCATGTATCCCTCCACCATTTTACTGATATGTGATTTTAGACCCCAAAAGCAGGTTCTAGAGCCAGAGAACTCTTCTCAGAACCTTGGTAGAACAGTGTCTTCATCACCATTAGGTGGAATTAATAAAGGCAGCAAAACATATTGGCTAGTTACAGCTATATTTTATAAAATATATAAATAATGATGTTAGCCAGCTAGCTAGCAGTGCTGCTAATAGCTAGGGCGAGGCTGCCCTGACAGCTGCAGTTAAAGTAGTTTTTTAGCTTAGCTTAGCTTAGCTTAGCTTAGCTTAGCTTAGCTCGGCTAACCACCTCTAAACTGTAGCTAGCTACAGCTGCTCGTGAACGGTCTCGCGACTGTTTGCGCAACGGAAGCGGGAATACTGCAGTCAATCCTACCGTCAGACGTTATTGGTCTTCCTTTAGTTTTCTGGCTGTTTTACTGGACTTTACTGGACTTTACTGGTCTTTACTGGTCTGGTAAACAGAGGCTGCTTTGTTTGGGTTTTCAAAATAACTGCAAAAGTGACACAGGAGCTCAATTCCGGAAAACGGACCAATAGCGGGCAAGTAGATGACCGAGGCCACGCCCACTGCGTTATACGCACGGGGCGTTATTTGTTCAGAAATAAAATAAAAACAAATAAATAACGTTTAAAATGTCTTTAAAATAACAATAAATAAAATACACAACAAATAATAATAACAAAAAAAAAATAAACAGCAAATAAAAATAAATATTAAACATATTTAATATCAATTTAATTATCAATTATTATAATTAACATCTAAAAGGTAACTTAAAAAATTAAGAAGAAAAATGGTTCATCAAAGGCTCTTCAAAGCACCTTATAAGGTTCCTCCCCTAAGTTCCTCCAGGAACCCTGATTTGAAATGCAAATCTTTTATACAGGATATTAATATAGTTATGTTTAATTTAATATATGTCATAGTAACTGAGGTCCACTCCAGTGGGTCCTCTAGGGTCTGTATATTTGGTGTAATCTATAAATAAATAAATAAGAGCAGACCTGATTTTGACGTGGATGGAAATGAGCGTGATGCGTGTACCGGCGTAAAATGTCCACAAGGGGGCGGTAGAGGTTAACGAGTTAAGCGCCGACTGTTAGAGGGCCTGTGTCCTACACTGTCTTTCTAACACTGTTCCCTCTAAAGTCCAACCATAACAGTTGTGTTTTGATTAATTAGATAAATTTGATTTTTCATGATCGGCGTCCTTCAAAGTAGTTAGCTTTGTGCTAATGGTAACCAAATACGATCTAAAACAGCCCAAGCTTTTTTACTTGAGAGGCCGAAGAAAGTAGATGGGTAAATATGAACCTACTGGCACCATGCCACCTAATGCCAGGCATGGGCTATTAGAGGGGTATAAAGCCCTCCAGCACTGAGCTGTGGAACAGTGGAGGAACTGTGTTCTCTGGTGAATGCAATCAAATCCTCACAGCAATGCTCCTCCTCCACAATCTAGTAGAAAGCCCTGGACAGTAGAGACAGTTACTCCAACAAGAGCAGGATCAACTCTTTTAATGCCCTTGATTTGAACAGTGAAAGAGCAGGTGTCCGAATACTTTTGTCCATATAGTACCGTTAGAATTTCACGTTGTGACGTTGAGCAGACGTTGGGTTTGGGTGGCCATACCTCACAATTAAATGTTGGTCAGTTGGCATGTGACGTTAGGAAGACGTTGGATTTTGGTTACTGAACATCACTGACACTTAACACCGACAAAATATCAACGTCAGCTGTCGTCACAATTCAACGTTAATTTGACGTTGGCATTAGACGTTGTTCGGACACTAAATGTTAGTCAGCGTTTAACAGCGTTTAAACGTCTATCAATGTTGGTGGCCAGCTGGGCCAGTCTTCCACTGCATGAGTCTTTTAACTGATGGCTAGCGCTAGCTAATTCTGGGGTTAGCGGACTAGTTTGGACCCTCCAGCTGATGGCCGTGTGTTTTTTTCGCACTGAAGAAATAACCTGCCACGCTTATTCGCTTACGTTTGGGCAGGTGCAATAATGTGTTTTTCAGAAGTCCAATTAACCGAACGTCTCGAACATGTAGGAGCTAAATGCCACGGGAGGCCTGCAAGTGAAGCTGTCTGCTCGCAAATGCCATTTGTCTGCTGAATATGAGCCGGGGCTGAGGGGGCTGGGGGGCGCCACCGCGGCTGACATTTTGCGACTGAAATTGCTCTTTAGTGAACAGAAATTGAAAACTGAGGAGCGATGTTGTAAGCGAGAAAAGGAAAATGCCTAGCGCTCGCCACCGCCGTCACTATAAGGGGTGTACCTGGTCTGCAGCCACATGAATTCCCACACCTAGGGTTTCCTCACCACTTTTTCATCTGTTGGTTCAAGATCCAGTACAGTACGAAGCTTGCAAGTCCATTGTAGACGACAGTGGACAGGCGTTAGCATGGGCATTCTGACTGCTCTGCAGTTACGCAGCCCCATTAAGGCAGGGGGCGCTGAACTGCGTGGGACATGTGACATGTCCTTTCTCCCCCTGTAACCATTAAACATCTGTGTTCCTGTGCCGCAGTAGAACGTCTGTCGGTTCCACTCAAATGGGATACACTTCACTGCCTCACCTCAAACACCTCAAACAACTTGAACACCTCAAACACCTTAAACACCTTGAACACCTCAAACAACTTGAACACCTCAAACACCTGAAACACCTTGAACACCTCAAACAACTCGAACACCTCAAACAACACGAACACCTCAAACACTTCATAGAACTCAAACACCTCAAACAACTTGAACACCTCAAACACCTTAAACACCTTGAACACCTCAAACAACTTGAACACCTCAAACACCTGAAACACCTTGAACACCTCAAACAACACGAACACCTCAAACACTTCATAGAACTCAAACACCTCAAACAACTTGAACACCTCAAACACCTTGAACACCTCAAACACCTTGAACACCTCAAACAACTCGAACACCTCGCATAACTCAAACTTGAACACCTCGAACAACTTGAACACCTTGAACATCTCAAACACCTTGAACACCTCAAACAACTCGAACACCTCGCATAACTCAAACAACTTGAACACCTTAAACACCTCAGACACCTTCAACACTTCGAACAACTTGAACACCTCAAACAATTCAAACACTTCATAGAACTTGAACACCTCAAAGACCTCAAACACCTCGAACCACCTCAAACAACTTGAACACCTCAAACAACTCAAACACTTCATAGAACTTGAACACCTCAAACACCTCGAACCACCTCAAACAACTTGAACACCACTAACATCTTGAACACCTGAAACACCTTGAACACCACTAACATCTTGAACACCTGAAACACCTTGAACACCACTAACATCTTGAACACCTCGAACACGTTGTAATTGCACTCCACAAACATGGCTTTAAAGAAGGAGACGTAGCTGTGAGAGTTGAAGTCGAGGGGCGAGGAGAGCTCATTCCCTTTCCCCCCTCACCTCCTGAAAGGCAATTTGCAGATAAAGGCCCTAATCCCGCCTCACCTTGAGTCGGATCGACTTCTCAGCAGCCTTCGTCACAAATCTCCCACCCTTTTTTTTTTTCCAGAAAAATATCTGCTCCGTGACGTCTCTTCAGACGACCGAAGGAAAGATACGAGCGTAGGGTTTCTTAAACCTTCCTTCCTTTGGAACAGCAATTCTGCTGAGGCCTGTGGCAGGCCGGGATCATTGGAGGGGGGAGACGGGGGGGGATGGGGGGATTGGAGTTGCGATGGCCGATAAGGTTTGTTTGCGTTCAACTGAAGCAGAAAGGACAGGAAAAATCCGGCTGGAGATTATCGGCCACTCTCGTGTGTCGCACAGGTGTGAGGCGCTGATATGGAGGTTGGAGGGGTGGAGAAAGAGAGAGAGCGTGAGAGAGAAGCTGAGACTCTACAAATATCATCAGCACCGTCTCGTACATATCGGATACAGGGGGCTTATCTAAATTGCTTTTATTTTAGAGAAGATTCTGGAATCAGTCGGAAACACTTAACACCCATTTAGGTACGATTTGCCTAATTTGCCAGGTGGCCTAGCTACAAGACATGGACAAAACTATTGGGACACCTGCTCATTCACGGTTTCTTCCGAAATCAAGGGTATTAAAAAGAGTAGATCCTGCTTTTGTTGGAGTAACTGTCTCTACTGTCCAGGGAAGAAGACTTTTGAAGGAGGAACATTGCTGTGAGGATTTGATTGCAGTCAGTGACAAGAGCATTAGTGAGGTCAGGATGTTGGATAGATGATCACCCCCAACTCCTCAACTCATCCCATCTTCCTCCACCATCATTCCAGAGAACACAGTTCCTCCACTGCTCCACAGCTCCTCAATGCTGAAGGGCTTTATACCCCTCTAGCCCACGCCTGGCATTATTAGGCAGCATGGAGCCAATAGAGTCAGAAGACTCATGTAACTGCACTGATGGGTTTGGATAGGAAATAAATTATGGGTTGTATCTGTGTTGTAGTCATGGCGACCGACACCTGCTTCCATTCACCACCACTGTAAATAAATCCCCACCCATGGGTGGGTCAGTTTCTCTACAGTGAAACTCAGTTTCACACTGAACCCCCGACTCTTGAGTAAACTCTTCTCACAGACTGAGCAATGAGGGACTAATCTCCCTGTAGGACAATATTGATCATTTTGAATGAATTTTCTCTGTATTTCAGTTTCTGAAGGCAGTCAAAGATGGGTAGTAGTTATTTCCATATGATTAGGAACAAGTGTCAAACATATATTGAAGTGGATTTGAGTTTTTTTACTTCATTTTAATGGCACGTCTTTTAGCGGAAGGCGTTTTTTTTTTTTTTAAAGCTATTCAAATGACTTTCCACCAAATGTTGCAATAAATTGTAGTGAAAATATGATTTCCAGGTTTCAACAAGAGTGAAAATGAAGGCACTGTAGAGCAGACGGCTCTCGACAGGCCTGCAGGTGCTGATAAACAACATTTCATGCTAGTCATGGTGATTAAGACCACGTTAATAGCATGGTCTACGACGCAATTCGGGTTTGTGAGTAAATGAGTTATTATAGTCTTATTTTAAAAAGCAACATTATTGGTTCGTTGAGCTAAATTAAACCTGCTCAGCTAGCTCTTCATATCCTTCATTTAAAAGTTTCCAGACGTTCCTGGAGCTTCTGCTCCACCTGACTGCGCTTCCACAAGAAAACACAACGGCGCTGAGGGATTAAGTGAGGAAAAAAAGGATGAACCAGAACCTCGCAAGCCAGATAAGATAAGCAGAAGTGTATTTTAATTCATAGTTTCGTCTCGAAGGGTTTATTTCTTCCCTGTCTACCTGTTAGCCTTTTGTGTTGACTTTTAGTGCTTAGCGATTAGCATGAGCAGATCACGGCTGTAGAGTATTCCCCTGCAAACCGGACAGAACTGGATCTACTATTGCCTAGAAAAGTACTTCACATAGCTAAACCTGGTTGGTGTGGTGCAACAGATAACACCATTACCTGCCAGTGAGCTACCACACCATGTGGGAGACCGGGGTTCGAGTCCTGGTCTGGGTGACTATGCTGGGCTACACCAATAAGAGTCCTTGGGCAAGACTCCCAACACTACATTGGCCCACCTCTGTAATACAAGTAACCTTTAAATTTTCGCCAATACTTCACTTCATGGGTGCGTCCCAATTGCGTACTTCTTAGTAATACTAACTAGTATTTGAGTATGTAGTGAGTAATTAGATAAAAGTGCAAAGTTGAGTATACTCAAAAAAAATCCACAATTTGACAATATTTCAAAACAAAAACAAATATTTCAGTTTTTGAACGTGGTTACGATGGACGCTATTATCCCACGCAAACTGCGAAACAGAGAGGGAGGAGCTACTCGCGTCAGTGACCTATGTTGCATACAGTCCAATAAGGAAACCATGTTTAGAATTACAGTAGCCGTCTTTAATAACAAAAATTGAGCTGTAACCATGGTAACATCAACAAGCGTAGAGCATTTTGGGTTTTACTTCTAACATTCAATTTAGGTGATCAACAGTAGTCAAAATTCCAGTTTAGGCTGGACAGTGCCTTTCACACCTGACCTTCATTCACATGGTAAGTGAAGGTCTGTGTTTTCTCCCAAATCTTCAATATTAAAGGGAATTTTAGAGACATTCATTTCTGAAGATGAAAAATTCAGGTCCGGAAAGTAAAAATCCACCCAACACAATCCTGGGGTGGATTTTTTGCTTTCTGGACCAAGCTCTGGATCTAAATTCTCCATTAGTATCATGGATGATTTCATGGAGAATATGAGTTTGGGAATGTGTAAAATGACAAGATTACAAATGACAGCAATAATAATAATAATAATAATAATAATAATAACGAAAACAACATTCCAGGAAAGTGCTACGCATTACTTACGACTGGGAAATTTTTTAACTGGATGACATATTGTATACGTAAGAGGAAAAAGCTGCCGCCTTAATCATAATCCAGTTGTCAAAATTATTCTAAATAAACTCTATAACAACGAGCATCAAAAACCTAATTAGCATCCCCGCTAATTATCTGTGGTCCGACATTAGCATTAACTTAAAACCTCAACAACATATTAGCATAAAATATTACACTGACTTGACGCAAATGACCTAGACCTGATTCTTCTGAGCTTGTAGTAGCGACTTGCAGTAGAAAACCACAGATGGTTATTAAAACGTATAAAAAAACAGTAGCACACACACGCAGACATAAACGTAAAGGGAAACGTGCCGCTCATGTAAAGCTGAACCACTTGGTACAAACAGTCCCCTCATGCTCCCGCCCCTGCCTTCCTCGCTCCGCCTCCCCGTCTCACTGGGTGAGGGAGAACTGGTCCTGTTCGATGGGCTTTTTCACCCAGGCCCCCAGGCCTGCTTTCTGGAAGGCTTTAATCAGAGTCTGTTTGGCTGAGTGGTACTCCACCGCCCCCTGTTTGGCCTCGTGGTACGTAGCCAGACGGTCCCCTCTGATCCTTAGAGTCTGGGAGAGCTGAGGGAGACAGAGAGAGAGAGAGAGAGAGAGTTAGTTACCCTACCTGTACTCTGCCTCTGCCCAAAGATGTATCCCTTCGTAGCTACAGAGTCTCTAGGCTACAAGTCCAAGCCGAGTAATTTGTCACTGGGTTTGAGTTCGAGCTGAGTCTTGAGTATCTGGGATGTGTGTCTGACTCGATTCTAGAGAGTATAAGTTCAGGTCGAGTCTCAAGACTTAGGGATGCGAGTCTGACTCAAGTCTGAAGGACAGTACTGAGGGACAGTGTGAGGTAAGCGCAGTGTTAGTAGGAACAGCATTTGTGCTATTTAATTAGCTCAACCGCTAATCCTACAGTTGTAGCGACAGAGTAATAAGAGCAGCGACTGTTACACAGGATTAAGTGTTGCCCTGCACCTTCGTGTGTAGGCGGACCCAGCGACTGTACAGCGCATGTTTACAGAGGTGGGACGGTCGCCCCAGGTCGTCCTTCCCAGTGGTGGCGTTAATGACCTCTAACCCCTGATCTCCAACCGTCCAGTTCACGCTGAAGTTAGGAGCTTTCCCAGGCTGCCTGGCCTCCGCATTACTGATACCTGCAGAGAGAGAGAGATACTGCTAATGTTATTATAAATTCATACTGGATATTAATGTTATTAGAGCTTCATACTGGATATTAATGTTATTAGAACTTCATACTGGATATTAATGTTATTAGAACTTCATACTGGATATTAATGATATTAGAACTTCATACTGGATATTAATGTTATTAGAACTTCATACTGGATATTAATGATATTAGAACTTCATACTGGATATTAATGTTATTAGAACTTCATACTGGATATTAATGCTATTAGAGCTTCATACTGGATATTAATGTTATTAGAACTTCATACTGGATATTAATGCTATTAGAGCTTCATACTGGATATTAATGTTATTAGAGCTTCATACTGGATATTAATGTTATTAGAGCTTCATACTGGATATTAATCATATTAGAACTTCATACTGGATATTAATGTTATTATAAATTCATACTGGATATTAATGATATTAGAGCTTCATACTGGATATTAATGATATTAGAGCTTCATACTGGATATTAATGTTATTAGAACTTCATACTGGATATTAATGCTATTAGAACTTCATACTGGATATTAATGATATTAGAGCTTCATACTGGATATTAATGTTATTAGAGCTTCATACTGGATATTAATGATATTAGAACTTCATACTGGATATGAATGTTATTAGAACTTCATACTGGATATTAATGATATTAGAGCTTCATACTGGATATTAATGATATTAGAACTTCATACTGGATATTAATGTTATTAGAACTTCATACTGGATATTAATGCTATTAGAGCTTCATACTGGATATTAATGCTATTAGAGCTTCATACTGGATATTAATGTTATTAGAACTTCATACTGGATATATGATGGTTGGGTGAGTTGGGTGGTCTTACCGCTGAGCAGTGGTCGGTTGAGGTTAAAAGGCTGGGGTAACTCCTCTATGTCTGCGATCCGCTGGTACATGGCCCGGGATAGATGATCCGCATGGTACAAACTTCCCAAGATTATACTGGAGAAATAGATCGGCCCTGAAAAGTAACTCATGAGAGAACCCTGCACCCCCACAACGTTCCATCTGCAGGAGAGAGAGAGAGAGAGAGAGAGAGAGAGAGAGAGAGAGAGAGGTGAGGCATACACAGCAAAATATCGCAGCTATTCTTATGAGTGTGTACATGTGTTCAAATGTGTGTGTGAGAGAATTAACGTGTGTGTGTGTGTGTGTGTGTGTGTGTGTGTGTGTCTCGGGAGGTCAACTGCCTCTGTAAGTGTCGTTATCAGAGCTGTAATCAGAACCTAATGGTATTTAAGTCCAAGACAAGTCAGAACATAAATACCACTGAGTTTAAGACGAGTCAGAATACACTTAGACTTGTCTTGGACTTGATAGTATGTGTACTCTGACTCGCCTCGAACTCTTGGACTAGGACTCGACAGCATGAGTCTCCATGTCCTAACAAGGTACAAAAACAAACCTGTGTATGTGTGTGTTTAGAGGAGGAGGGGGGGTTTACTTCACCCCATGAGTGTAATCAACCAGCAAAGTAGAAATAGCAGACCACCTGATGTCAGCAGTGAATTTGTGAATACCAATCATCAGGAGTGTGTGTGAAGATACAGCTGCAAACAGTCTGACTGATGACAGCTCACACGAGCGCATGATGCTAAATGCACGTCTAAGAGGAATACGCCACCTCGTCATCTACAAGAACATCCTGACGCCAGAAACACTCCAGGGTCCAATCAGTGGCTGTTTATAGCAACAACAAAAAAAAGAGAAACTGGAGAAAAGCTCAGGTGCAAGTATTTACACCCACCATTCACCCTTCTAGAAACCCCCACCTCACGCTTCCACAGGCCCACCTGCCTTACAGGTCACTGTCCTGATGTACATTCATCACAGGCCAGTTTCTGACCAGAGGACCACCAACTGGTGGAGCTATGGGAGAGGGGTTTCTAATAAAGTGGCCAGTGGGTGGAACTGGGCAGGTCATACCTGGCAATCTTGTCACTGCAGGACATGGTCAGCAGTCTCTCCCCTTGCAGAACCCCGTCCCAGGTCTGGATGGTGTTGCTGGTGCGCACAGGAATGGTCCCCTCCCCTGACTCGATCTTGGTCCGCAGCTGCCCTCTGGCCTTCCTGTTCGGGTGCCTGTCGCCCTGATCTGCAAAAAAAAGAGAAGCGTAAGATGGACCTCGAACCAGAGCATGAGGTCGGACCCCTGAGAGGAACCGAGACTTGCTAAGAGCATGAAAAAAGGAACGGTATGGGCTTCTTCAGTTAGCATCCACCTGCATCAGCTCCGGGTTCGGGAGATGTTAGTGCTGCTTTACCTCCTACTGACTCCAACACCCGTCGTTTACCAATGTGTTGGAAATCCTCGATAAGGCCGATCGAATTATCGGTGAGGAAACGAGGCCTTTACCGGAAACGAGCCTGACGGACAGAGGCGCAGCGCCGCGGCTTCTGTGGCTATTGTTCGATAGAGACAGTGGTGACAGAGGAGGCAGCTGTCGCAGATACGTCAGCCTATCAGCGGAGTCGCCGGAGATCGGCGCTGCGATACGGACTGCAGCTGCTGCTAGCTCAGTGTTTATCAGTGTGTGACAGGGGAATGCGTCCACCATGCGTCTGTCATGCCCAGGATTACACAGAGAGGCGGCTAATCAGCCAGTCTCTGCGCTGAGGCCTAGAGATTTTCATATAATCCATATTGATTGCTGTGGTGCACACACACACACACACACACACACACCCTGTCACGGCATTATTTATTTATACATTTTCATATTCATTACATTCCTCCTAACATGCTAAAAAAAATTATCTACCTAAGTAAATCTCTAGTGATTATGGACCTAACTGAATCAAAATGAACTGAATTAAAAAGAACTGAATTAAAAACTCAGCTAAAGAATCACCAAAAGAAACCAAAGACTCAAAAGAAGAACGGCACTAGGATCAAGAGGAAGAACCACTGAGAGTATCAGGACTCAAAAGGAGAATCTCCCCCAAGAGGCTGAAGAAGATCCAGCTACAGAAACCAAGATTCAATATGAGAATCTCCTCAAGAGCACGAGGAACGAGAACCTCCCTAAACTGAACTGAACTGAACTAAATTAAACCGAACTAAATTAAACCAAACTAAACTAAACCAAACTAAACTAAACTGAACTGGACTAGACTAGACTAGACTAAACTAAACCAAACTGAACTGGACTAGACTAAACTAAACTAAACTGAACTAGACTAAACTAAACTGAACTGAACTAAATCAAACTAATCTAAACTAAACCGAACTAAACTTATCCAAACTGATCTAAACTGAACTAAACTAATCTGAACTGAACTAAACTAATCTGAACTGAACTAAACTAAACTAAACTAAACTGAACTGAACTAAACTAAACTGAACTAAACTAAACTGAACTAACCTAAACTGAACTAAACCGAACTAAACTAAACTGAACTGAACTAAACTGAACTAAACTGAACTGGGAACGCTCTCGAGTGGGAAATCACTCGGGAGGGAACGCTCTCGATTGGGAACGCTCTCGGGAGGGAACGCTCTCGAGTGGGAAATCACTCGGGAGGGAACGCTCTCGAGTGGGAATGCTCTCGATTGGGAACGCTCTCGAGTGGGAACGCTCTAGAGTGGGAACGCTCTCGAGTGGGAACGCTCTCGAGTGGGAAATCACTCGAGTGGGAATGCTCTTGGGAGGGAACGCTCTCGAGTGGGAACGCTCTCGATTGGGAACGCTCTCAGGAGGGAACACTCTCGGGTGGGAACGCTCTCGGGTGGGAACGCTCTCGAGTGGGAACGCTCTCGATTGGGAACGCTCTCGATTGGGAACGCTCTCGGGAGGGAATGCTCTCGGGAGGGAACGCTCTTGATTGGGAACACTCTCCGGAGGGAACACTGTCCAGTGGGAACGCTCTCGAGTGGGAAATCACTCGGGAGGGAATACTCTCGTGTGGGAACGCTCTCGGATGCTCACCCTCGGCGGCGGCCTCGTGTGGAGAGAAGATGCGGGCGTCTCCGCAGGGGGAGGTGCTGATGTACAGGTGGAACTGAACACCCTCCTTCAGCTGGTAACCGTGCGGCTCACACTGGCGGAACACAGACCTGCCGTGATCTTCAGGATTGTTACTGCAAAACACACACACACACACACACACACACACACACACACTTAAGTAAATGGACAATGCAATGAAATACAATACACACTGTGCTGCACAACACTTGGGCCCATGGTTGGATTTCACATCACACACACACACACACACACACACTCCTCTATAAGGTATGATCTCGTTAGAGCCGCTGAATTGACCAATAAATGAAGTCTGCAGCTGAAAATAAACAGAAGGGTCTCACGCTCTGTCACCCATCAGCCCAATCACTCAATCACTATTTAACACACACACCCTGCAAACAAGCCATGACCCAACGATTACACACACACACACACACACACACACACACACACACACATTTATATACCAAACTCCCATAATCCCCATAATCAAGTCATTGTTCCAGCCCACAGCCTGGTGGGACTGTGTCCAGCCGTGATCAATCCGGCACGGTGTCCCTCCTTACTTCTAAGTCCCTCAGACTGTCCCAAAGTCGTCAAGTTTTACTCTGGAGATATGTGTGGAGGTGTCCAGTAGTGTCTAACAGACTTGCTCATGTAGTTCCAGACTCTGAACCATCCAGTATGAGTCAAAGAACGGGTCACCTTGCATGTTTAAGGTGGTAGTAGTGACCTCAGACTATGAGAATAGTGCAGTGCAGTGTAGGACAGGTAGGACATGGGTCTCAAAGCAGATACAGTTAATGATTGGCTTAATAGAGGGACTGCATTTGGGCGTGGCCAAAAACCACAGTGTGAAGTAAGGAGCTGAATCTGCAGGTGTGTGGATATGGGTCATACGGGTCCCAGCCCATAAAAAATTCACTCCATTTCTTTCAGAAATTGGTGGTGAAGAACCTGTGCTGACCTCTAGAATCAGTTCTTGCCTGGAAGCCACTGCTGGTAGACCCGTATGACCGTACGCTTCCATAAACCTGCAGGTTCAGCTACTCTATGGTCTTTGGCTACACCCAAATGCAATCACACTCTATCACAATCTCTAGCACCCAGTCCCAAACTCATTAGGGTTTCACCTACGTGCCTGTACAAACTGTCCGAGCGAGTGTGTGTCCAGGTGTGTGTGTGTCGGTGTGTTATGACCGACCTGAGGAAGTACTCCAGTTGGCTGTAGAGGAATCTGATGAGCGAGCGGCGTGTGATGATCTCTGCGTGGCAGTCGTTCAGCGCCAGTCCCCGGTCGCTCATGTACTCCCCATTAATGCACTTGGTCCCCGTGGAGACGCAGATCACCTGAGCATCCTTCACGTCCGTCCCTGTCCGTCCAGACGTTTACAATCACAGACCAGAGAAGAACACTTAATACAAATGAATACATGAATTAATACCGTTCTCGATTAATCAATACATATTATCTGCTATTATGAACATCATAAATAACTATCAATAATTCGATCTATAGATTCGATCACCGTGAAATCCGAGAACTTCGTCCTTGATGTTCTAGATAGATATATAGCGTAAGTAAAAATAAACGCTTCTTCAAAGGATCCTTAGTAAAAGCAGTGGGTCTACACAGAACTTCAAAGAACCTCTCGAATGCTTCAATGGTTCTTAAAAAAAAAAACAAGGTACCTGTCGTCATGACAACGCCCGCCAGCACTTTCCGCCGAGCGTGAGGCGATGTGAAGTTGTCCGTCAGCTCGCTGAACTTTTCCACCACCAGCCGAGACACAGCGTCCGCTAGGACCTGACACACACACACACACACATATGGGAATGATACTGAAGGACAAACTGGGGTTCCTAGGGTTCTTGCATGATGGTTCTCATGGATGGTTCCTTTTATTTACCAGCAAAAAAGGGTTAAAGAACCTCTTTTCCGTACTGTCTAGACCTGCTCTTGACGAAGAATCAAGAGTGTCAGGAAGCACATAAGCAAGACTATGCGACATGCAGTTAGCGCCATGCTAATGGCGATGCGTAAGCTTCCCTAGCTGGTCAGCTAGATTAGCCTCGTAGCTTCAGTGCGAAACACAGCGGACCCGTGAAAGCGAAAGCATAACGGACAGACGCATTAGGGAAATCCTTCGTATCGTAGACAGGAAAGTGACAGTGATGCGTTTTCCTGTTTGAGCAGCTCGGAGTTCTCTGATGTTAATTAAGATTAGTTTATTTGTCTGCTCGTTATGGCGGGGATTACGGCCCAGGATAATCTGATGCGTAAATAAAGGCGGCGGACGCAAGCGGAAAGCTTAAGGGTTTTACCGTCTGACTCCCTTTCAGAGGCGCCTCAATCACAATTAGACTGGGATTTAATTAATATCCGCGCTAATGAAGATTGGCGGGCGCTTTTATGAGGATGAATGTCAGATCAACAAAGCCACTGATGCGAGGAATTCAAAGGCGTTACAGCCTTTAATAGTCAATTAGCAAAAGCATCACATTCTACCGCAACCTGAAGGTCCCTGGACTGGGATTAAGGGTCTTCCATGTTCAACGGACAGTAAAGGTGGTGCGCCAGTCAGCAGTAAGTCGGACCAGCGGTGAGGTGGGACCTTTATGAGCATCAGTGAACTTTGGGTGCTCTTGAACCTGCCGCCGGTTCCTCGGAGCACTTTTGGTAGGTACTGACCACACCACTGACATCACCTTCAGGACCTGGTGGACTGCTCGCTAGATAGTCAGTTATTCTTCACCTCACCTGTCAGTGGCTGGTGTGTTTGGTTCAGGTGGTTGATTCTTACCTGTGGCAGGTGTAGCTGCAGGCCATCTCTGGGTATGGGCTGCCTGGAGGGGGTCTGGTCCAGCTGCATGTTGAAGAGGCCAGAAAGCGCCGCCTGGGCCGCCCGCGCCTTGGCCAGCTTCTTGTTCCGCCCTGAGCCCTGGAACACCCGGGTGTCTACGGTAATGGCCATGACAAAGTTCTTGGCGTGGCTCTCGCCGCTCTCGGCCACGAACTCGTATTTGAGGCCTGGCCGCAGCTCATTGAGGATCATCACCGCGTTCTTGCCGTGGCTGACGGGCGGCGCCGTTAGGACGGGCGTCAGAGGGAGGAGGGCGGCGTGGGTCAGCGGGACAGGCAGCTGGCGCTCAGGGTTCAGGGAGGATAAAGGCTGGTTAGCGCTGGAATTCAGGCAGAACGGATCTTCGGGCGGGACAGGCGTCTCGAAGCCGTTAAAGAGGGTATCGGGGAAGTCGTCCTGGTCCGAAGTGAAGTCCGTGTTGACGCTCAGCGTCCGCCCCATGGCCAGGTGAGCCTCGGAGGCGTTGGGGAACTGGACGAAGGAGCGCAGAGCCTTTTCGGCCACGTTCAGCTTCGCCTTCTTCTTGGTCGGCCCGGTGCCCTCGAAGAGTTGCCCGTTGACCTCCACGGTCATGGCGAAGACGGGTGCGTGGACCGGGCCCGTCTGGGACAGCAGCTTGTACTGCAGTCCCGGTTTGATCTCGTTGAGCTGCATCAGGGCATTCTTGGGCAAAACGGGTCCCGGCGTTTTCTTGCGCTTCTTGGGCCGGAAGCTTCTGGAGTGGCCGTGACCGTTGTTGCCCTCCTCCAACGGCCGCTTCCGGCCTGAGCCCGGCGTGCTGCCATTGGCCAGCTGGAGCCCTTCCCCCAGCCCCTCCTTGGAGGAGAGGTTTCCCACATTGCGGTTCTCTTTGACGTCGGTGGTGAACGTACCTGCGATGCCCAGAGAGAGCAACTTACAACGCCTTCGGTGCAGGATCTTGTAAATGTAAAATTTAGAGATACGTTCATCTCTCCTTTGTAACTAGTTCTAGATAATGTGGGTTCTCTTAAAAACCAGTAGCTAAGCTGAGGCAGAGCTTGAAGGACGTCTTACAGTCGGGACGAGACTGAGGTTGGTGTAGGGCGGTAGGTCACAGCAATGCCTTTCCCGGCCAGGCGAGCCCTCCACTCCACACCAAAAGGTCCTTGAGCCGGACCCAAGCGCTAGCCGCTCTGGACGAGGACACTCTGCTTAGTGTCCAACAAGAGTCCAACCACTGAACAGCTGTCAAAGACTGTCCTCATGCTGTCCAGTGTGATTTTTGCATGACTTGAATACATACCTTTTCACTCAGCCTGGAATATCTACATGTACACTATTTGGACAAAAGTATTGGGACACCTGCTCATTCCCCGTTTCCTCTGAAATCAAGGCTATTAAAAAGAGTTTCTCCAGCCTTTGTTGGAGTAACTGTCTCGACTGTCCAGAGAAGAAGGGACATTCTACTAGATTTTGGAAGGAGGAGCACTGCTGTGAGGATTTGATTGAGTTCAGCCAGTGAGGTCGGGGTGCTGGATGTTGATACACAGACTAAACGACAGAAGAATGGTTTTTAAAGAAACCCACACCTCCAGTTGGCCAGTTACCAAAGCTGAGCGTAAATTCTCATTTATAACATCCTGCAGCAAAAGCTCGTTAGGTTACTCCATTTGGTGCTCGAGGGAAGAAAAAAAGGGAGAGAGAGACAGGGAGAAGGCTGCGGGAGGGGGTGAAAAGGTTGTTGTCAAGGTCACGGGTTCAGCAATTAGGGCCTTTAAAGTAGGAATAAATAAATAAACACAATAAACAACAGACTGTAGCTCCGCCTCCTCAGTGTATATCACAATACCTACATTTAGAGCGTTATTAATATTCACCCTAATGAGAGACTGTAGCTCCGCCTCCTCAGTGTATATCACAATACCTACATTTAGAGCGTTATTAATATTCACCCTAATGAGAGACTGTAGCTCCGCCTCCTCAGTGTATATCACAATACCTACATTTAGAGCGTTATTAATATTCACCCTAATGAGAGACTGTAGCTCCGCCTCCTCAGTGTATATCACAATACCTACATTTAGAGCGTTATTAATATTCACCCTAATGAGAGACTGTAGCTCCGCCTCCTCAGTGTATATCACAATACCTACATTTAGAGCGTTATTAATATTCACCCTAATGAGAGACTGTAGCTCCGCCTCCTCAGTGTATATCACAATACCTACATTTAGAGCCTTATTAATATTCACCCTAATGAGAGACTGTAGCCCCGCCTCCTCAGTGTATATCACAATACCTACATTTAGAGCCTTATTAATATTCACCCTAATGAGAGACTGTAGCTCCGCCTCCTCAGTGTATATCACAATACCTACATTTAGAGCCTTATTAATATTCACCCTAATGAGAGACTGTAGCCCCGCCTCCTCAGTGTATATCACAATACCTACATTTAGAGCCTTATTAATATTCACCCTAATGAGAGACTGTAGCTCCTCCTCCTCAGTGTATATCACAATACCTACATTTAGAGCCTTATTAATATTCACCCTAATGAGAGACTGTAGCTCCGCCTCCTCAGTGTATATCACAATACCTACATTTAGAGCCTTATTAATATTCACCCTAATGAGAGACTGTAGCCCCGCCTCCTCAGTGTATATCACAATACCTACATTTAGAGCCTTATTAATATTCACCCTAATGAGAGACTGTAGCTCCGCCTCCTCAGTGTATATCACAATACCTACATTTAGAGCCTTATTAATATTCACCCTAATGAGAGACTGTAGCCCCGCCTCCTCAGTGTATATCACAATACCTACATTTAGAGCCTTATTAATATTCACCCTAATGAGAGACTGTAGCTCCTCCTCCTCAGTGTATATCACAATACCTACATTTAGAGCCTTATTAATATTCACCCTAATGAGAGACTGTAGCTCCTCCTCCTCAGTGTATATCACAATACCTACATTTAGAGCCTTATTAATATTCACCCTAATGAGAGACTGTAGCTCCGCCTCCTCAGTGTATATCACAATACCTACATTTAGAGCCTTATTAATATTCACCCTAATGAGAGACTGTAGCTCCGCCTCCTCAGTGTATATCACAATACCTACATTTAGAGCCTTATTAATATTCACCCTAATGAGAGACTGTAGCCCCGCCTCCTCAGTGTATATCACAATACCTACATTTAGAGCCTTATTAATAAATATTCACCCTAATGAGAGACTGTAGCTCCTCCTCCTCAGTGTATATCACAATACCTACATTTAGAGCCTTATTAATATTCACCCTAATGAGAGACTGTAGCTCCGCCTCCTCAGTGTATATCACAATACCTACATTTAGAGCGTTATTAATAAATATTCACCCTAATGAGAGACTGTAGCTCCACCTCCTCAGTGTATATCACAATACCTACATTTAGAGCCTTATTAATATTCACCCTAATGAGAGACTGTAGCTCCGCCTCCTCAGTGTATATCACAATACCTACATTTAGAGTGTTATTAATATTCACCCTAATGAGAGACTGTAGCTCCGCCTCCTCAGTGTATATCACAATACCTACATTTAGAGCGTTATTAATATTCACCCTAATGAGAGACTGTAGCTCCTCCTCCTCAGTGTATATCACAATACCTACATTTAGAGCGTTATTAATATTCACCCTAATGAGAGACTGTAGCTCCTCCTCCTCAGTGTATATCACAATACCTACATTTAGAGTGTTAATATCCACCCTAATGAGAGACTGTAGCTCCGCCTCCTCAGTGTATATCACAATACCTACATTTAGAGCGTTATTAATATTCACCCTAATGAGAGACTGTAGCTCCTCCTCCTCAGTGTATATCACAATACCTACATTTAGAGTGTTAATATCCACCCTAATGAGAGACTGTAGCTCCGCCTCCTCAGTGTATATCACAATACCTACATTTAGAGCGTTATTAATATTCACCCTAATGAGAGACTGTAGCTCCGCCTCCTCAGTGTATATCACAATACCTACATTTAGAGTGTTATTAATATTCACCCTAATGAGAGACTGTAGCTCTGAACCTATAACCTCCACCCCTCCACACTCCACCCACACACACAGTGGATCACACTTCCTTCAAAGTCAGGAGGTCAAACCCTCTCTGTTCTGAATGCAGGCGGAGACTCCATCCGGGATTAATCCGGTCCTCCTGCGTGTGGACAGAGGGACGTCTGTGTCCGTCTCAAGGACAATCCCTCCATTTTCAGCAAACAAATAAAAAATAAGGGACCACCGTGTGCGCCGGGCGGACCTCTAATCCCAGCCCCTCTATTCTGCCCGCTGCCTGCTGACCGGCCCGCTGAATCCGGGCTTTAGCAGCAAACACAGCTAATCTAACGGTTCTGCTCTCGGCTTTACTGACCACTGACTCCTGATGGGTTTCAGGGCGGCTCTGACCAGTGTGTGGGGGGTGGGGGGGAGACAGAGGGACAGACAGAGAGAGAGAGAGAGAGAGTCAGAGAGAGAGAGTGAGAGAGAGAGAGACAGAGACAGAGAGAGACAGTCTTACTCATGCTCTTCATGGTCTCTTCTTCATCCACACTCACACCAAACCACTTCTGCTGACCCCTGAGCCTCAACCCCACACGACCTGGAGAGAGAGAGAGAGAGATCTTCATACTGGATATTAATGTTATTAGAGCTTCATACTGGATATTAATGATATTAGAGCTTCATACTGGATATTAATGATATTAGAGCTTCATACTGGATATTAATGTTATTAGAACTTCATACTGGATATTAATGATATTAGAGCTTCATACTGGATATTAATGTTATTAGAGCTTCATACTGGATATTAATGTTATTAGAACTTCATACTGGATATTAATGATATTAGAGCTTCATACTGGATATTAATGTTATTAGAGCTTCATACTGGATATTAATGTTATTAGAACTTCATACTGGATATTAATGATATTAGAGCTTCATACTGGATATTAATGTTATTAGAGCTTCATACTGGATATTAATGTTATTAGAACTTCATACTGGATATTAATGATATTAGAGCTTCATACTGGATATTAATGTTATTAGAGCTTCATACTGGATATTAATGTTATTAGAACTTCATACTGGATATTAATGATATTAGAGCTTCATACTGGATATTAATGTTATTAGAGCTTCATACTGGATATTAATGTTATTAGAGCTTCATACTGGATATTAATGTTATTAGAACTTCATACTGGATATTAATGATATTAGAGCTTCATACTGGATATTAATGTTATTAGAGCTTCATACTGGATATTAATGATATTAGAGCTTCATACTGGATATTAATGTTATTAGAACTTCATACTGGATATTAATGATATTAGAGCTTCATACTGGATATTAATGTTATTAGAGCTTCATACTGGATATTAATGTTATTAGAGCTTCATACTGGATATTAATGTTATTAGAGCTTCATACTGGATATTAATGATATTAGAGCTTCATACTGGATATTAATGTTATTAGAGCTTCATACTGGATATTAATGTTATTAGAACTTCATACTGGATATTAATGATATTAGAACTTCATACTGGATATTAATGATATTAGAGCTTCATACTGGATATTAATGATATTAGAACTTCATACTGGATATTAATGATATTAGAGCTTCATACTGGATATTAATGATATTACAGCTTCATACTGGATATTAATGTTATTAGAACTTCATACTGGATATTAATGATATTAGAGCTTCATACTGGATATTAATGATATTAGAACTTCATACTATCATTATTAGATATTAACCTTATTACAACTTCATAGTGGATATGAATATTTTCTGGAAAGTGCCCTACATAGACAGTATTAATCAGCACCATGGACAGCTCTGTCTATATTGTCCTCTAATACAGCTACAACACAATGCGTTCAAATGGAATAAAGAAATAAATCCTGTAGTTATGATATAAACAGTAGTGTACCAGTGTGTGTGTGTGTGTGAGTGTGTGTGTGTGTGTGTGTGTGTGTGTGTGTGTGTGTGGCCAGTGGCAGCTGGAAAATTTTTGTGACAGCTTTCATTTAGCACAACTCTCCTTAGAGAGCCACAGGCAAGAGTCAATAACACACACTAATCAAACTGTTACCCATGTCCACACACACACACACACACACACACACACACAGAGGCAGAGACAAGACTGAGACCAGTAGCGGACAAGACCGATATAAGACTGAGTCAAGTCAATTAAACTATTTTTATATCAAATATATTACTAATTTATAAATATATATATTAAATAAATATATTACTAATTTATAGTGTAACTTAAAGTAATAATAAATAATAGTTGTACAAAAAATTCATAATTTCCAAAAACAAAATATATATATATATATACACAATATATACCATTATTTTAAAATGTATTTATATTTGAATGAATTTTTATATAATACTATATATATATAGCTTATCAATAATACATCAATTCAGTGACATTAGATTGTATTATATATATATGTACATTTTTATGTAAAAATATTAATAGTATATCAATTTATTTATAAACATAATTTACATAATAATTAATTTATGACAATTATGCATTAAAACTTTTATATTGTATATCTATTATATTTATGTTATAAAACACTAATACACAAAATATCCATCCACACACAGCTCCATCCACACACAGCTCCATCCACACACAGCTCCATCCACACACAGCTCCATCCACACAACTCCATCCAAACACAGCTCCAAACACACAACTCCATCCACACACAGCTCCATCCACACACAGCTCCATCCACACAGCTCCATCCACACACAGCTCCATCCACACAGCTCCATCCACACACAGCTCCATCCACACACAGCTCCATCCACACAACTCCATCCAAACACAGCTCCATCCACACAGCTCCATCCACACAACTCCATCCACACAACTCCATCCACACAACTCCATCCAAACACAGCTCCATCCACACAACTCCATCCAAACACAGCTCCATCCACACACAGCTCCATCCACACACAGCTCCATCCACACAGCTCCATCCAAACACAGCTCCATCCACACACAACTCCATCCACACACAACTCCATCCACACAACTCCATCCAAACACAGCTCCAAACACAGCTCCATCCACACAACTCCATCCACACAGCTCCATCCACACAGCTCCATCCAAACACAGCTCCATCCACACAACTCCATCCACACAGCTCCATCCACACAACTCCATCCAAACACAGCTCCAAACACAGCTCCATATTAGCACAGATCTCTATTCTACGCTACAGAATGCAGCACACACACACACACACACTCACACAAACACACACACTCACACACACACACACACACACTCACTCACACACACTCACACACACTCACTCACACACACACTGTGTACCTTTGCGCTCTGAGCGTTTTTTGCGTCTCCGTTTGAACGTTCTGCGGATGAGGCAGTAGAACGCAGCCACGCTGTTCACACACTGAGACAGAGCCATAACTACCACCTGCTACAGCTCACACACCACTATATATACACACACACACTCACACACACTCACACACACACACACACACACACTCAACTTTAGGAGAAGGGAGGGGGAGAGAGAGTGAGAAGGGGGTGTGGCTGGAAGGATGAACGACAGCCTGGAGTGGGTTCTTTAGTGAGGCTCAGTGACTGACAGTTAGCTGTTACTGACACTTTATTAGAAACACCTCCCTGTGCTTCCACTCACTGGCCACTTTATTAGAAACACCCACTACCTTCTGCTTCCACTCACTGGCCACTTTATTAGAAACACCCACTACCTTGTGCTTCCACTCACTGGCCACTTTATTAGAAACCCCTACCTTGAGCTTCCACTCACTGGCCACTTTATTAGAAACCCCTACCTTGAGCTTCCACTCACTGGCCACTTTATTAGAAACACTCACTACCTTCTGCTTCCACTCACTGGCCACTTTATTAGAAACACTCACTACCTTGTGCTTCCACTCACTGGCCACTTTATTAGAAACACCCACTACCTTGTGCTTCCACTCACTGGCCACTTTATTAGAAACACCCACTACCTTGTGCTTCCACTCACTGGCCACTTTATTAGAAACACCCACTACCTTGTGCTTCCACTCACTGGCCACTTTATTAGAAACACTCACTACCTTGTGCTTCCACTCACTGGCCACTTTATTAGAAACACCCACTACCTTGTGCTTCCACTCACTGGCCGTACTGGTTCTCTGTGGTAGACAGACCTCTGGCTCCCCCTAGTGGGCATCAGTGGTACTGGAATAATCGACTGTCCAGAACCCCCAAACCCTCACTCTGACTGAGTCTGTCTGCTGCAGCAGCAGAGCTCCAACAGGGGGCGACATCCACACACTTATGACTAATGTTACGTAAAGACAGAGCTGGAGAGCGAGCGAGCGAGCAAGCGAGAGAGAGAGAGCAATATGATCACACTGATAAACATCTGACCACACTCACATTCCTAACAAGAATACACAGAAAAATGAACACACACACACACACACACACACACACACACACACACCGACAGATCTTATACATGCACCTTGACAAATGGTACAGCGCTGTGAAAACATCCCTCCACACTACACGTCCGAAAGTTTGTGGACACCCCTTCTACTAATGAATGCATTCAGCTATTGCTGACACAGATGTGCAAATGCACAAACACACACACAGCCTGCTGCCTAATAATGCCAGGCGTGGGCTAGAGGGGTATAAAGCCCCCCCCCCCAGCATTGAGCTGTGGAGCAGTGGGGGAGGAGCTCTATCCAGTACTGTACTTTTGGGATGGGTTAGGGAGTTGGGGTGGTGATCATCATCATCCAACATCCTGACCTCACTAATATTAGCTTTTGTCGCTGAGTGCAATCAAATCCTCACAGCAATGCTCCTCCTTCCAAAATCTAGCAGAAAGCCTTCTTCTTCTCTGGACAGTAGAGACAGTTACTCCAACAGAAGCTGATTTCAGAAGAAACAGGGACTGAGCAGGTGTCCCAATACTTTTGTCCATATAAAGTAAACGCAAAGAGAATAGAAGATCTGCCAGAGCTCAGCTGAGGACCAGCCGGGCAGCAAAGTGAGTGACACACACAAACACACACACACACACACACACACACACACACACACACACAGAGCTGACCTCAGATCAGTGTGTAACTCTAGTGCTCCCCTGGGCCTCGTCTACCAATACACAGAGATCAAGATAAAAGATCAGGTTAAGAGTGTGTGTGTGTGTGTGTGAGAGAGAGTGTGTGTGTGTGTGTGTGTGTGTGTGTGCATGTGTGTGAGAGAGAGTGTGTGTGTGTGTGAAGCTGAGAAGCTGTGAAGCTAAAAACGTGCTTCCTAAACTACACATCATTCTTCCATAACATTAAAACCACCTGCGTTATACCATGTAGTGCCTAGCAACTCCATATCAACCACTATAGCATCTCCCTAGTAACCACTTAAAACATCATAGCAATCACCACCTAGCAACCCCACAGCAACCATCAAGGATACATTAGTACCTTACTTGGCCATACCGTGCCTAGCAAACACTACAGCAGCCCTATAACAATTCCATGGCATTCCACAGCATCCACCTACCAACATCCTAGCAGCCACTTAAAACAGCACAGGAACCACCTAGCAACCCCATAGCAACCACCTGGCATCCCATGCCGACAACCCGCCAACACTCTGTGACTCCGTCAAACTCGAGGCTTCCAAGTGCCGGCCGGTAAGCGATCAGGAGCCTGTCGAGAGCCTACAGGGGGTACACACCCCTACACCCTACACCCCCACCCCCACACCACCACCCACCACACACCTCTGAGAGTCCTCTGTGGTTCACTGGCTCCAAATCTGTGCCTCCAGCTGGGTCTGCCCAATGGACCAATCAATAAAGGAACTGTTCAATACACTGTTCAATACACTTCAATAACAGACCCCCCCCCTCCTCCTCCAGGGCTGTGGGTGCAGCAGTTCACACCATCTGCTGACGTTCAGAAGAGGAACCAGCCTGTCCCGCTCCAGACCACCTTCCCCAGAGAGAGAGAGAGAGAGAGAGAGAGAGAGAGAGACAGAGACAGAGACAGAGAGAGAGAGAGAGAGACAGAGAGAGACAGAGAGAGAGAGAGAGAGAGAGAGAGACAGAGAGAGAGAGAGAGAGAGAGAGAGAGACAGAGAGAGAGAGAGAGAGAGAGAGAGAGAGAGAGAGAGAGAGAGGCTGTCAGAGTGAGTTAAATCTCTCAGTCATTAGATAAGGCTGCTGAATTGGTGAGTAATATCTGAGTAAACCCTGCATCACTTTCAGCTCCAGGGTGTCACACACACACACACACACACACACACACACACACACACACACACACACAGCTCTGGTTTTTGCTCCAGGCATAAACTCATGTCCACAGCAGTGATTGGGCTGATGCTGTTTGGGCTTGAAGCCCAAATGAAGCGTAAGTTAATTCTGCCGTCTGAAACGCCAACCACCACTGTGTTTACACTGCGGTCCAGCCCGGTCCAGCCCGGCCCAGCCCACATTGCTCAGTCCAGCCCAGCCCAGCTCACTTACAAACATACAAAAGAGTGCATCTCACTGTCTGGATACTGACTAATTCATAATGGATACAGAACAATTCATAGTAGATACTGAATAATTCATACTGGATATTGAATAATTATTAATGGATATGAAATAATTCATAATAGATACTGAATAATTCATAGTGGATACTGAATAATTCATAGTAGATACTGAATAATTCATAATGGATACTGAATAATTAATAATGGATACTGAATAATTCATAGTGGATACTATATAATTCATAGTAGATACTAAACAACTCACAGTGAATACCAGATCCTAAGTAACACATTTTGGACCCTGTTTAAATTCATACTGGATACCGAGTACGATCCTTCTACTCCTGCACCATCGAGAGCATCCTCACGGGGAACATCACAGTCTGGTTTGGGAACAGCACCAAGCAGGACAGGCAAGCGCTACGACGAGTGAGACGTTCAGCAGAGCGAATCACTAGGATGGAGTTTCCTGACCTGCAGTCCATCTACAAGAAGCGGTGTTGGACCAAGGCCAAGAAGATTGTGAAGGACCCCAGTCATCCCAACAATGGACTGTTCTCTCTGTTGCCCTCGGGGAAACGCTTAAGAACCCTGAAGGCTAACACAGAGAGAATGAGGAGGAGCTTCTTTCCACAAGCCATCAGTGCCCTGAATGGGGACAGGGACTAGGACACTAAATCAAAGTATCTACATACACAAACTGGACCCTCACTCACTACAATACACAACCATGGCTCACGGAAAACACACTACGGACAACAATGAAAATATTTCTTTTAACTCACACATACACTTACATACAGATAAATATGTACATATGTATGTATGTGTGTATATATATATATATATATATATATATATATATATATATATATATATATATATATATATACATACACACACACACAGACACGCATTTCATCTCTGTATATATATTTGTATATTTGTATTTTGTATTTTTTTTGCTTATTTCTATATTTTCATATTTTTATATTTTATTCTTTAACTTAAATGTAACTTATTCTATTTTTATTTTCTTCATTTTTATTCTATTTTTCTTTTGCACTTTTGCACTTTACTTCATTAAGTTAAGGTTTAGTTAAGTTTAAATGTAGATTTTTACATTTTAGATTGATTTGATTTGATTTGATTTTTGATTTTGATACCGAGTAGCTCTATGTAGCTACTGAATAATAAGCCTGCAGTTAAAAGGTTTAAGCACAGTTTATCTCAGCAGAGGCTGGACGTCTCTCTGAGGGACTGCTGCTGATGTGAATGGCTTGTGTACCCCCCCCCCAGCCCTCAGTTTAACCGAATCCGTTCTTTCAGTCTGGACGAGGGGACAGTTTGGGGTCAGCTGCGGTTAATTGCGGCCCGGCGGTCCGGCATCGCCTGAGAAGGAGATGAATTAGGCTGCACTTCGGGGGTTAGGGTGGAGATTAATTAAACGGCAGTCACTGCAAACAGAGGAGCTGCTGAGAGCGCTGCGTAAATAACACGTGGTTCGGGTGGAACTGACTGCTGGGAGACCATAATTTCAGCTGCTGTTGTAGTTTCAGCGGGTGTGAACCCAAAGCCCAAGGCCAGAGCTGCTCGAAGGCTGTATCGGAGAGCAGAGAGGAGAGACCTTGAATCGAGAGCGTTAGAACGTCACACCAGTAGAGGACAGTCCGCCCACTGGCCTTACGGTAAGCCTTGAGGCTCGTCATGGACGGATTCGTTGAAGGCTTGAGGCTCGTCCAGTAGAGCTGGGCAATAGGACAATATTTCTCGTATCGTGATCCATTTCCTTACTGTGTTAGTCTACGCATATCGAGGATATGGTCAGCGCTTAAACACTGACCAACTGCACGCTTAATTACTAACAGTGTAATTAGACTGGCTTAATAATTCATAGTGGATATTGAATAATTCATAGTAGTTACTGAATAATTCATAGTGGATACTGAATAATTCATAGTGGATATTTAATAATTCATAGTAGTTACTGAATAATTTATAGTGGATATTGAATAATTCATAGTAGTTACTGAATAATTCATAGTGTATATTTAATAATTCATAGTGGATATTGAATAATTCATAGTGGATATTTAATAATTCATAGTAGTTACTGAATAATTCATAGTGGATACTGAATAATTCATAGTGGATATTGAATAATTCATAGTAGTTACTGAATAATTCATAGTAGTTACTGAATAATTCATAGTGGATATTTAATAATTCATAGTAGTTACTGAATACTTTATAGTGGATATTTAATAATTCATAGTGGATATTTAATAATTCATAGTAGTTACTGAATAATTCATAGTGGATATTGAATAATTCATAGTGGATATTGAATAATTTATAGTAGTAACTGAATAATTCATAGTAGATACTAAATAATTCATAGTGGATACTGAATAATTCATAGTGGATACTGAATAATTCATAGTAGATACTGAATAATTCATAGTGGATATTGAATAATTCATAGTAGATACTGAACAATTCATAGTGGATAAGTACGATAAGGAGAGATGTACAGGAAAGTGTCTGGATGGTAGCTTTTAAAATTCGGTTACTACTGAGGCATTTTGTCTGTGATCACATTAATCGTTAAGAATATTGTGGAAAAGTTTAAATATCACAATATTTTCTTTCTCCCATATCGCCCAGCCCTAATTCCCAGTTCCTCGAACGTTAAAGCGAAAGCATAGTGCTGAAATAAAGGACCTGCAGACACCTTCAACATCTGATCTTCGACATTTGGGGCAAGAGTGGAAACTAGGGCTGGGTGATATGGTTAAAAATACCATATCAAGATATTTATCACGATACGTGTAATCACAGACTAAAAACATCCGTAGCGACAGCATACTCAGCATCTGCTGCTCTTCATCTAATTAACCCAGGCTAATTACACTGTTAGTAATGAACCCTGCAGCTGATCAGTGTTTAATAAGCACTAACAGTCATATTACCCAGCTCTGGTGGAAACTATGCTGGAGATGAAGCTCACTCTCGGCCCCTGCGGCGATGAAGTCTGCACGCAAACGTCTCTGGATTTTAGCTGCTGCTGCTCAGAGCCTCGGACATGTGAGGATAAAGGGATGGACACACACACACACACACACACACACACACACACACACACACACACACACACAGTTTCAAACTTGCCCCATCAATCCCAACTGCGCTCGGTCTGTCCACACTCCTCCCTCTACAGAAATTCTGCACCCCTTTTCCTCCAAACTACACTATGCGTCCAAATGTTTGTGGACACCCCTTCTAATTCATGAATTCGGCTTGTCTAGTCACTGTAGCAGAGAAGTACTGCCAATAGAATAGTACCCTCTGGAGCAGATCAACCTGATTTTATTTTTATTTTATTTATCAGTACACCAGGCGTGGGCTATAGAGGGGTATATGAAGCCCCCCAGCATTGAGGAGCTGTGGAGCAGTGGAGGAGCTGTGCTCTCTAGAATGATGGTGGTGGAGCTCCATCCTGTACTTTTGGATGGGATGAGTTGGGGAGTTGGGGATGATGATGAAGGTGGGGTGGTGATCATCATCATCATCATCATCCAACATCCTGACCTCACTAACATCCTCTAAAATCTAGCAGAAAGTCACAGTTGACAGAGACAGTTACTCCAACAAAATACCCTTGAGAGGGTGTCCCAATACTTTTGTCCAAAGAGAGTACCTTTTCTCACTGCTCTAGCCCACGCCTGGCATGATTAGGCATGGAGCCAATAGGCTCATCAGGTAGATCTGCTCCTGCAGAATGTGCTACTCTACTGGCAGTACTTCTCTACAGGTGTCCATAAATAATTGGACATGGTGTCTGGTGTGTTTTGGCTATACGCGGTTCTCTTCTCTCTCCCTCTCTATTAAAAAAAGCATCATGGCCTTTACTCTTCCCCCCAAACTCACCCGCCGCTGAATCACGGGTCCGCAGCCAGATGATTCACCCTCTCTCTTCTTCTCCTTTTTTTTATTTTGGCCGTTGCCCCGCCGCGTTCGTGACTGGTCTGAATTCAGCAGTCGGCGCAGGAGATACGCTCTGTGACAGGGCTAAAGGGGCGAAACACTCCGGGCTCCACGTCCGTCCTCATTAGCCGGGCAAGCGGGCCGGAGGGTCTGCTCGCTCGCAGGCTCTCTCACTGCCTGTCTCGCACCCAACGCGCTCTCGAAAACTGTACGCCGCCTGAAACGAGCCCGCGAAGCTGAAACTCATGCTCCAGCATCAGTGAGGCACATCCGCCCAGGAGCGACCCACACTGACTACAGTTAGATTAAATCAAAAATCTAAAGTTTGTGGACACCCCTTTCTGAGCAATGCATTCAATCTTTATGATGCCTGTAGAGAAAGAGAGAAGTACTGCCAATAGAATAGGACTCTCTAGAGCAGATCAGCATCAACCCCCCCCCCCCCAATCTGAAAAGGGGTTTAAAGATATCTCAGAAAAGCAGAAATCAGACACCAGGTCCAGGACCGTCCCAGCAAGTCTCCAACTGATGGCCATGGGAGGAAACCCTTACTGTCAAGCTCTGGAACTGCAGCACTTGCATCATTAGAGCTGACCACACTCGCTGAACAACATACAGGCCTGACCTTACGCGACCTTCTTGAGGAAGAGGGTCGTCAGTCAGCAGAAATACACTCAGCGAGTGGACAAGCTGAGTCCATACCTTCACTCTCCAGAGCCGGGGAACAGATGACGGAGATGATCGCTGACCTCGATAAGGAAAGCCGGTAGTGTCCCCGGTGCCTCGGGCCGAACCTGCCGTGGGAGAGGAAGAGAGCAAACCATTACCCAGTGTTTTAATCCCTTCATCTGCAGACCGTCCTAAAACTCAGTCACTATTCAGGTATTATTATTATTATATATATTATATATTATAATTCTAGAAAGAATTCTAATATACAACAATACTAATATTACTGATATTAATACTACTAATAATAACATAGTGAAAACATCAGATTCACACACATATGATCAAAGTTGTTAATAAAAACAACAACAAAATTAAATAATAATAATAATAATAATAATACACTTATACACATGTAAGAAATTATTATTATTATTATTTAAATTAGTACTATTTTTAATTATTAAAAAACAACAATACTACTAATAATAACTGAATCAAATAAAACAAAAATTAAAAATAAAATAAAAACTGTATGACTATATTAGTATTATTAGTGTTTTTAATTATTATTTTTACAGTTATTGTTGACATTACTGCTATATCCGTTACTAATAGTAACGCTACTGCTGCTACTAATAATAGTAATTAATCATTTGCATAGTATTATTCACATACATATGCTCAAAGTGGTTAATAAAAACAACAACAATAACAATAATAATAATAATAATAATACACTTAGTGTAAAGAATGAAGACTAAATTATTATTGTTATTATTAATAACATTATTATTTGCAGTAGTAGCAGTATGGTTTTAATTAGTGTAGTTATTAGTTATTGTTGACATTACTAGTCAAAAACGCTACCACTACTACTACGGTACTGCTAATAATAATAATAATAATAATAGTAGTAATAGCAATACCTAGTTTATTATTATGAATATTAATATTACTACTGCTAATAATAAGAATAATAATAATATAGTTTATATATAATTTAAGCATTTTACACTAAGTGTAAAAATCCTCCTAGAAGCAGTCGGTCAACGGTCAATCGTAACTATGGTAACTATGGTACCATAACTATAACTAATAGTAATAATCATAGTAACAGCATAGTGTACATCAATATTTACACTAATTGCATTAGTATTGTTGTTGCTGTTATTGTCACTTGCAGTGTAAGTATAAGTGTAACTGTATCATGGAGTAACTAATAATAATAATAATAATAATAATAATAAAAATAATATAGTCTGTTAGTATTTTACACTAAACACATTATTATTATTAGCAGAGTTAGTAGCATTACTATTCAAAGCAGTAACATAAACAATAACGATGGTGATGATAAAAAAACACGTACCACTAATAATAATAACAATATTAATGTAGTATTTTAATCTATATTTCTATGTTTATAAATACTGTATTTTACACGCCTCTCCTTCCTATCCCTCTTATTATATTCAGCTCATAAAAACAAAAGCTGCCGTTCAGTTTCCAAAGGTAACTAATATTCACTATATATATTCTGCAAATATTATAATAAATAATTTATAAATCTGCTTTATAGATACATTTTATCAAAACTTAAATAGTTAGAGTTGGATTAAATGTGAAACTCAAGAAATAAATATAATAATTCCTGCTGTAGTAAAATATACAATTATTAATTACAAGATCAGATATTACCTTTAATAATACTATTATTATTAATAACAACAAGAAGGAAGTTAATAATAACTAATAAGTGAGCAGTATGTTTTGTAACAATAACATGTTACTGGAGGAAACGCAAATAACTTAATAATAATAATAATTATTATATTTATTTTTACTTATGTTTTTATTAGTAATATATGTATTGTTGTTTTTATTGTTTATATTATTATTATTATAATTATATTATATTTATCTTTAATTATATTTAATTTTAATTACATTATTTTATTATTAATTGATATTTAATTTGAATTATATTTATTTTTACTTATGTTTTATTAGTAATATATGTATTGTTGTTATTATTATTATTATTATAATAAATATTCCCAGCCCCTCTAAAGCCCGCTGCTCCAGTAAGAGCTGATGTAGCTGTGTAGGCCAGCTCCAACCTCCAGCTCCAACCTCCAGCTCCAACCTCCAGCTCCTCCACCCTCTCAGCTCTACTCGAGGCTGTTTCAGAAGGAGAGCCTGAGAAGCACTGATCCACCATTGCCCTGCAGCTCCACCACCCCCACCACCCCCACCACCCCCACCCTCACCCCCACCCTCACCCCCACCCTAACCCCCCCCTGGACAAAAGCATGGGCTGAAGGAGGAGAGGAGGGAAGCGGCGGCGGCTCCACTGATGCTCCTCCGCTCCGGTGCTGGAACCGAAGCTAGTCCGACACACACACACTCACACACACACACACTCACACACACTCACACACACACACACGGAGAGAGAGAGAGAGAGAGAGAGAGAGAGAGAGAGCTCCCGAGCGGCGGTACTCACGACTCCCGGGCTGCTGGCGGACCCTCAGAACCCGCCGTCCGCGCGCGCCTGCTGAGCGCAGAACAACTGTTAGCTTAGCATAGGCGCCTCCACAGCACGCGCCGGCGCTGAAGCCCGTGAGACACCGCGCGAGGCTCCTTCTTTCTTCCCCTCACAGCTTTATGAAGCCTGACGGACATTCAGCACGCGCACACACACACACACACACACACACACACACACACACACACACACACACACACACACACACACGCGCGCCTCATTTCATTGGCTAAGAAGTGGGCGGGCGCTTCCACGCCACTGCTCTCATTGGCGCGCCGTCGTTCCATAGTTCGTGTGTTTTTCCGGGGTCTGTGGACAAAAGTATGGGGACACCTGCTCATTCACTACAACTGCTCTACTGTCTCTACTGTCCAGAGAAGAGGACTTTCTTCTAGATGTGGGATTTGAGCATTGCTGTGAGGATTTGATTGAAGAGTTAGTGAGGTCCGGATCACCTTCATCACCCCAACTTCCCAATTATTATTATTATTATTATTATTATTATAAATTATTACTATTCTAAGAAATTATTTTTATTATTATAAAAAAGTAGAATAAATATTTTTATGCTCACTTTCAATTAATTTATTATTAATAAATAAAAAATGACCATTTTGATAAATACAAATATTGTAAATAACCTGTTTTAAGTGTCATATTTTTGCTTATATTTCGATTCTATAAATGAAGTTTAGTTACAAAAAGAAAAACATGTTCAGTTTTATTACAGTTATAATAACCAGTGTAATAATGTGTGTAAATGTTGGAGTTAGGTAAATATCTTTACTATACAAATATATTCCATGAATTAAACCTATATTAATAAACACTGATTCATTTATAATAATAAACAAACACTCAAACATTAAGCATTAACAGCCTTTATGGGCAAATTAGCTCTGTTCGGTTCAACTTATGTGTTTTACAAGCAGAATAGATTACATTTACCACCCTGTTACACATTTATAAATGTTCATAGTAAAATAAAATAGATAAATGTATGTTTTTTTATAGCACTAACAAAAATCTACAGTACTAATCCACTAATCCAGTCCTTAGTATACATATATAAAAGTATATATAATCAAATACTGTGGTTAGTTACTTTAGATCTTATCCGCTATTTTTGCTATGTAACAAAATACATATTACATATATTATATAATATAGCAACAAAGACAAATAGTTATATAATATATATATATATACAAATTATCATACAACATGAATATTGTATGTATATATAAACACAAAAAATAGTTTTACAGAACATTTTTGACCATATTTTCTTTAAAACACAAATTAGGCCCATATCAGTTTAAAAAACAAAAAAACAAACAAAAAAAAAAAACAGGTGCCCAACGTGTCCAAATGTTTGTGGACACCCCTCCTAATGAATACATTGAGCTACTTTAAGCTGCACCCATTGCTGTGCACAGATGTGTGAGTGCAGCTTGCAGCCTGGAACGATGGCGGTGCTCCAGCCAGTACTTTTGGGATGGGATGAGTTGGTGATGAGTTGAGGATGATGAAGGTGGGGTGGTGATCATCGTCATCACCCAGCATCCTGACCTCACTGACACACGCTCTTGTCGCTCTTGAGTGCAATCAAAGACAGTAGAGACAGTTACTTCAACAGAAGCAGGATCAGGCGTCCCAATACTTTTGTCCACACAGCGTAGCTTAAGGGGTCGGGTCTCAGGGTCGGGTACAGAGTGCCGCAGAGCAGCTCATGTGCTTGCTCCACTGACACACGTCTCTCTCTCTCTGATGGTTTATTAATGAAAGCTAATGGTCTCTCGCCCTCCCTCCCTGCGCTGTATTGATTGCGTTTGCTTTGCTCATATATAATCCTTCAGAAGCCCAACAGGGCGGCAGGGCGGCCTGTCCCTCGCAGCCCTCCGACAGAGCTGAACCTCACTCTGCAGAGGGTTGAACCACAGGCTGGAGTTTACGCTCAAGCCTAAAAGGTGCGAATTCAAACCCTAAACCCTAAACCCTAACCCCTAAACATTTGTACGCCTTCATTTGGTACGTGAGCGTTTCCCAACATCTCTTAATCCCTCAGACTTTAGCGAACTTTCCACAATTCAACGTTCACACAACGCTAGCTGCCGTAGCCATGGCTAACTCAGCCACAGGGACTAGCTTAGCCACAACACCAACGACCATCTCGAGTTACCACAAAGTTACCACAGCAAACGCTAGCTAATCACATCAGCCACATAACTGGCAACCAGTTAGCTCAACTAGCGCTAGCTAGCCGACAATTTGTTACAGAACGACAATTTGTGCGCAGAGAACTGTGGGTAACCTAGGCCCAGGTAGGCTGCCTTTCTAGGCTGTATACGGTAAGGGTCCGTCCCTCCGGAACAGCCTTCTGAGACGCAGCGGCCGAGAAGCGTAGCCTAGCTTGGCTTCGGCCTGGGCCTAGGGACGCAGCTACGCTAGTTACATGAGGCGACTAGAAATCTGTGGACAGTCCAGCCCGAAGCAAAGTGAGGACATTAGGTCACCTCAAGTTAGCTGAACTAGCTAGCTGTGCTGGATTAGCTTCCTCTGTAGACGCACATGATACTGCATTGTTAGCAATGTTTTTTAGCCTCAATTTTTTCAGTTTTAGCGTCAAGTTTGCCTCTCTAAGGCGGAAGTTTGCGTTTTTTTTTAATTCATCCAAGCAGTTGGCAAAAAAAACATGAAACGTGAAAAATGCGGAAGTGGCCGAAATTAGGGAAGACTGTTCTTAGGGTACTTACAGATAGCTAGCTAGCTAGCAGTGATAATTGACAAAAAAATATATATTTAAAAAAATTTAGGGAACAAAGAGCAGTGTGGCAAACATGAGCGGCTAACTTTGCTAACGAGTGATTAGCTTGTTTCTGGCTGGTATTTTTTTTTACGTTAATGTTATTCTTAAAATGCGACTTTTTCTGTAATTTTTTCACTCTTTTCGTAATTTTTTTATTTATTGTCAATTTTAGCTAGCTAGCTAATCCAGCTGTATGTTGATGAGCTCTGCTCTGATTGGCCGCCCTGTACTGTAACAGAAGGCGAACGAGTCTCCAGTACAGCACATGAAAATCTGGGTAAATTAGCACCTTCCGACAACACGCTACCGAAAGTTCTTCTCAGGTTCCTCTCGCCTGTTTCCGAGCAGTGTTGCCATGGATATTCTCCCTGAGCGAGGGAGGCCAGGCGGCCCGAGAGGCGTTCAGAGAGACAGCAGTGGAGGCAGAGGGTTGAGCACAGTTCTTTTAATCGGGATCTGGAGTGAACACGAGGAGAACCCCGGGAAACCCAACATGGACTGACCGCTGCAAACTCTGACCGCTGGGCTCTTCTTTCTGGGATGTGTGCATCTCAGTGGGCTCTGCTCACGGACGAGGACCACCAGCCAACAGCCGTAGTCATGAGAACCAAAAGGAAGGTGGCCAACACACATGCACGTTTTATTAACACACCATCACTGTCTAGTACCTCATTTTGGAGCGTTTCTATTGGCAGTTCAATTGACATTTTGAAAGACGGACCAATAGAAATGGATCAAAATGGTCTGAAATCCATTGGATGTTTTTGATTGGTCTGTTGCTTGGTGTTGTATTATTATTATTTATTCACAAATTAACTGTGAATTTTATATACATTTATAGAATTAAATATTAAAAGAAGCAGTTCGGCGAAAAAATTACTTTTGCAAGATTTTGCTGACCCCAGATTCAGACGATCAGCCGAGACAAGTTCGGTATCGTAAGTGTGCTTCTTTAGTTTACAACGGAAGATGCTAGGCTAATGTTGCTAACAAACACTGGATTTGGACTGTCACCAAATTCGTCTATTTGCTTTACAATCCTCTGGAGACGCTACATTTAAAAAAAATCGTTTTTAACCAAAAAGCTTTTTTAAAACTAGGTCTGCACAATATTGAAAAAAAAATTTAAATAAATAATAATAATAATAATAGAGACGTCTACGTTTGGGGTTATAGAGTAAAGTAAGCTCAGAGGAGACGTCTACGTTTGGGTTTATAGAGTAAAGTCAGCTCTGAGGAGACGTCTACGTTTGGGTTTAAAGAGTAAAGTAAGCTCAGAGGAGACGTCTACGTTTGGGTTTATAGACTAAAGTAAGCAGTGTGGAGACGTCTACGTTTGGGTTTATAGACTAAAGTAAGCAGTGTGGAGACGTCTACGTTTGGGGTTATAGACTAAAGTAAGCAGTGTGGAGACGTCTACGTTTGGGGTTACAGACTAAAGTAAGCAGTGTGGAGACGTCTACGTTTGGGTTTCTAGAGTAAAGTAAGCTCTGTTGGGCGTCTATGTTTGGGTTTATAGACTAAAGTAAACAGTGTGGAGACGTCTACGTTTGGGTTTCTAGACTAAAGTAAGCTCTGTTGGGCGTCTATGTTTGGGTTTATAGACTAAAGTAAACAGTGTGGAGACGTCTACGTTTGGGGTTATAGACTAAAGTAAGCAGTGTGGAGACGTCTACGTTTGGGTTTATAGAGTAAAGTAAGCAGTGTGGAGACGTCTACGTTTGGGTTTATAGACTAAAGTAAGCAGTGTGGAGACGTCTACGTTTGGGTTTATAGAGTAAAGTAAACAGTGTGGAGACGTCTACGTTTGGGGTTATAGAGTAAAGTAAACAGTGTGGAGACGTCTACGTTTGGGGTTATAGACTAAAGTAAGCAGTGTGGAGATGTCTACGTTTGGGTTTATAGAGTAAAGTAAGCAGTGTGGAGACGTCTACGTTTGGGTTTATAGAGTAAAGTAAGCAGTGTGGAGACGTCTACGTTTGGGTTTATAGAGTAAAGTAAGCAGTGTGGAGACGTCTACGTTTGGGGTTATAGACTAAAGTAAGCAGTGTGGAGATGTCTACGTTTGGGTTTATAGACTAAAGTAAGGCAGGCACACACATAGATGAGATTGGTGACAGCTTAAGTCTCTTAGCGACGTTAGCCTAGCATCTCCCGTCGCAAACTAAAGAAGCTCACGTCGGATATGAAGCAGGTCTCGGTGATCAGTCATGTCGATCTGACCGTTCGCTGAACTGCCCCCTCAAAAGTCCTGACTGGGACGCTGGCCAGTTGGGTCCAGCCGGGACGGCGGGTCCAGCGTAGATTTGAGACACTGTTCGGGAGCAGTGGAGGGGTGGTGGTGGTGGTGGTGTGTGGGGAACAGTCTTGGGGGGTGGGTTGTTAACTCTGTTCATCTTCCTGTCTGAGGCGTTTCCTCAGGTGTTCTCCAATCGCTGCCAGCGGATTGGTCTTGAAGGCGGGGTTTTTCATGGCTTCGCTGAAGCGGGATGCTTCTGTCTCCCTGAGATCAAAACATAGACAATCATAAGCTCGAAAGCATCTCACACACACACACACACACACACACACACACACACACACACACTTTACAGATCAAACGTAATCAGTTTAGGTGGGAATTCTCTCTTACAGTAACTTCCTCTTCTGCGCAGGCTTCATCTGAGAGTAGTCTGTAGGCTCTGCTTTCTTCTTCACCACACTGAGAGAGAGAGAGAGAGAGAGAGAGAGAGAGAGAGAGAGAGAGAGAGAGAGGTCAGAACTCATTTCAGTGGATCCGTAATGTTACACACTTCAAACAATGCAGGAAAACAAGAGAAAAAGACTGGATACAAATAAGAAGATTAAATATGAAGCAGGAGGAGGAAAAAGGTGAATTAAAAAAATGAAAATTAAAAAGAATAAAAGAAAATATAAACTAAAAAGAAAAACACAAAAAGAAATAGAAAGAAAGAAAACGCAAAAGAAGCAAAAGAGAAATGAAAAACGAGAAAAAATGAAAAAGAAGAGAAATAAAGAAAAATGAAAAAAGAGAAAATAAATAAAAAAGAAAGATAAAAATAGAAAAGAGAAAAAGAAAAAAAGAAAAATGTATAAAAATAAAGAAACATACAGAGAAACATAAATAAAGAAAAAAAAAAGGGAAAGAAGAGAGAAAGAGAGGCAGAGACAGAGTTAGGAAGGCAGTTAATGGGTGTTTAATGCCGGGACAGTGCAAAGCGGAAAAGAGAGAGAGAGAGAGCGAGGGAGGAGAGAGAGCGCAGTGTTGCTGAGGGATTAAAGAGAAAAAATAGGTTAAGACCGACGTGTGTGTGTGTGTCCTTTAAGGTCTTCATTATTGTGTGTGTGTGTGTGTGTGTGTGTGTGTGTGTATACTCGCGCTGGTCTGTGTGTCAGAAACGAGTTCCGCTTCTTGATGAACTCTACGCGTCGTGTAAACAGGCCGGCCAACCAATCAGGGTGTGTTTAGACTGAGGGAGGATGAATGAGACCCAACTGGACTAAAACACACCAGTGCTCAGACAGGGGGACAGGACGAGCGAGAGAGTGAGGGGCGAGAGAGAGAGAGGGCGAGAGAGGCGTAGTTACTGTACCCTTTCTGTCTCCGGGCTGATGCGCTGCTGGCTGCTCGGACGGTGGGCAGGAGTTGGGTCAGTTCGGGCAGAGCGTCGGCAAGTACCCTCATATCCCCCACCACCGGCGTGGCCTTCCTGCGCTCCAGCGCCACCTGCTGCTCACGAGCCACCTTAATCGCGCTGACCTCTGTGCGTGCGCACACACACACACACACACACACACACACACACACACTGAATCATATCTAACCAAAACACAGACAGCACCAAATCTGGACTTCTCCAAACAGAGGTCACCTTATTACTCACTTACGGCCTACAGCCGGATTCTTAGACTATGATGACAGGATGTGAGTGTGTGTGTGTGTGTGTGTGTGTGTGTGTGTGTGTGTGTAAGTAAAAGAGAGTGTGTTGGCCAATTGAGCGTCTGAATCTGTAGTAATATTTGGAAGTAATGGAGGCAGTGGTCACTGCGGGCTCAGGAGCTGCGAATCCTGAGCCCTCCTGCTTAGCCATCAGCAGCCGGAGTCGGGGAGAGCACAACTGGGTGGGTAGGCGGCCCTCACGCCCTCTCCTTAAGGGATGTTGGCCGGCACAGGCGTCCGTTAGGTGGTGCGGTGAGGCCAGGGACCCGGCGACGTTGAAAAAGAGGCGGTGTCTGAATGGCCAGCTGCCAGACAACCCAGCCGTTTCCTAAACCCCGCCCAAATAGAGCGGATACCATACGAACCACCAGCACTGGCTGCACTGGCGCTCACCGTCCCGAACCCAGCCACAACTTAAACGCCGATCTTGGCCTTTTTTCCAGCCGCGCAACTGAGCCAACAGCGGACTCTCAGAGGTCAGCCAGGCCCCCACCCAACCCAGTGCTGTCCGCTGACCATGACGGCATCAAAAGCGATCGATACATTCTGCCCTCGTTCGTTTTAATAGCTGCGCGTCCTCCAGCGCTCCTGCGTCGGGTTGCAGAGAGTCAAAATCCCCATTAAGCCCTAATTATAATCACCCCGGGCCGGGCTAGTGTTACGCGGGGCATTGATTGGCTCCTCAGATTCGGTTTCCAATGAGCGCGGTTACGGGTAACGGAGGATCCTGCAGACACGGCGACACCGAGACGCATCAGGGAGGGGGGCAAGCGGCTGCTGAGTTACTGCACTAGTGAGAACACGGTAAAATACGCAGAATAATTCTTACAATTTATGAATCAAAATAATAATGTTACTAAAAACGTATAGATACAGCCTTATGCTGAGGTAGGGGTGCCTTCACATAGTTCCTTAAGGTGGAGGAACTGTGGGGGAACCTCTTAAGGTGCTTTTCGCGAACTGTAGAACCTCCAAAAGTAGAACCTCTAGTCCGTCAAGGCAATTCGGGGCTCTTCGGGCCGGTACGGTGCCACAAGGCTCACCTGCTGCCGTCTTCTCAGCCTATAGGACCACTCCGGGCCCTTTTACCACCCCCGTGGGCGCCCCCCAGAAGGGGATCTGCTGGTGCTGGTGCAGTGGCACAGTGGCACCAAAACAAAAATGCTAACGGTAAAGAGGTGCTCACTGTTTAGCCACCGCTGCCGTCGCTCCTTCATCTTCTCCTTCTTCGACTGCTGTTTCTTCTCCTCTCTACCTGGATGAGGGGAAAAAACAAACAAACAAACAAACAAACAAACAAAGATGTAAATATCGTATATATTTACATTAATATAACTTTATTCAACATATCGGGACAGAACGGACATGCAGAGTCCGCTTCCCCAGACCCACAACATTCAAGTGCTGTTAGCTTTGTGCTAACGTAACATTAGAATCCCATAGGGAGGCTAGCAGAAAGTAGCATTAAGCATTTCTGCCCACATTATTTAGCCGTACACTAGACGGCAACCGTGCGTGTGTGTGTGTGTGTGTGAGACTGGAGACGATAGCATGTTAGCAGCTGGCTGTGTGTGTGTAGTGATTAGCGTGGTGTGTGTTATTGTAGCTGTGTGTGGAACTTCCTGCTCCCGGATGGAGCTGCCCTATCAGCCACAGCAGCCTGCGAGCCTGAGCACCGGCACCACAGCACAGGATGTGTGTGTGTGTGTGTGTGTGTGTGTGTGTGTGTGTGTGTGTGTGTTTTTTGCATTATTTTAAAACAACAAAAGATCAAAAGTGTGTGTCAAACAGTGAGAGAGGCTATCTGTGGTCAGTGTGTAGGTGTGTGTGTGTGTGTGTGTATTCGATCATGCAGCCCTGGACATAGGTTCTGTATTGCAGCCCAGTGGACAGTCTACTAGTGTGTGTGTGTGTGTGTGTGTGTGTGTGTGTGTGTGTGTGTGTGTGTGTGGAAAAGATAACGCAGTTCCCACGCCGGCCCTGAGAGTGGACGCCTTGATGTCCAATCGGTGGAAAAGCCCAGCACTTGGATAAAGGTGATGTTAAGGAAACAAAAACACACACACACACACACACACACACACACACACACACACACACACATCATATCAGAAAAACAGCCCCAGTTAAAACAGTGGTCAGATCCAGTTCGGGGCCCAAAGACCATCAACACCCTAATCATTAGCTAGCTAAGGCTAGCGACCTTAGCCCCCCCATACGTAGTAGCCGGCGTGTGAAGCTTAGCTTCAGTATTTTCACGCTAGAGCTTCCAGGCTAATGTAGCGAACCAGAGATGGTAACATTTACCTCAGCAATTAGCACGATGCTAACTTTATACATTTAGCAGACACTCTTCTCCAGCACAGTCACCTGCTGAGGTAAAAGCTACCATTCCTAAGCTAGCCAAGACATCTCCATTAAACTCACCAATGCGCTAACTGCTGAGGTAAAAGCTACCACTCCTTAGCTAGCCAAGACATCTCCATTAAACTCACCAATGCGCTAACTGCTGAGGTAAAAGCTACCACTCCTTAGCTAGCCAAAATATCTCCATTCACCAGCAATCTCTGTAAGATTGTTACCATTGCGTAGCTACTTTTACCTCAACAATTAGCACAGTGCTAATTTCACCTAGCGTCCACTTATTTAAAACCGTTCAGTAAATCTCAGTGAGGGGGCTTTTCGTTTCTATTCTTTGAGACCACCAAAGCACCATTTTTGAAAACATTGTTAGCAATTATTAGCAACTATGAACAGCAACGAACTTCCATATGTTTGTATTCTTTGTATTACTGAACACCTCCACACGGTTCGAGGAGCTTGAGGTCATTAAGGAAGGCCGTTAGCACCATGCTAACGGCTGGTAAGGCTTAAGTGTCCGTTATTTTGCTACGTTTAGCAGCTTAGCTTCAGTGGAAAACTAAAGCAGCAAACTTCAGACAGCAATTACGCCTTAGCCGAGGTAAAATGAGACCGGGTTAGCCTCAGCGCCACTCCGAAGCCTCGTGGGAGTAGATGGAGTTCAATCTCTTGGCAGTGATCGATTTCACGCCACTCAGACGGCACAACAATACTTTCCTCAGCTTAAACACACTGCCATCGAAACCAGTGGGCGTTTAGCGGCGTAGCGGTAACGTTAGCTGATTATTCGTCAGCAAAAGTTAAGCAGTTTCACCGTTAGACATTTATTACCCTCAAAAGCAGAGCTATAACCCACATATTACAAGGCTCGTATTCTAATTCATTTTTTTCCTGAGGGATTAAAAACAAAAAAAAGGTTTAACCAATTTGATTTATATGTAAATGAGCTCTGATCTGATTGGTAAATTAAGTACATTTAAAACAGGCTTTTTAAAAAAGTTTTGTTAGCATAGTTAAACTGCTTGGACCACAGAGCCAACCGGAAGGTTCTAGAGTCATTTTCCCACGATGTGGTTACTTTAAGACGTCTGGTTCCATTCACCGCCACTGTGAGCGATTCCGATTCGTTCCGATTCTCCATCTGCAGAAGGATTCACACCAAATCCACTCGGAACGACTTTGTTTACATAAAGAAAATTTTAATGATGACATTTCTGAAGAAAAAAAATTGTGGTGTAATTTCCCTTTAAATAGCTGTAACGACAACAGCCAGGATGCTACCGGTTAAAACCGCCACTGTGGCAATCATTACAGACAATACAGCTCGTTAGCGCATTCCCAGCGGTCAAGAGCCCGATAGCTGCAGGGCCACAGCTACAACCACCATCATCTTCATCATCAGCAGCTAATTAAGTCAATCAGCGCTAAAGAACGTGAACCGTACCACTGCTGCTTTTAATTACCGACTTGATTGGAGATTAACGAGCTCAGACACTACGGCCTAACGAGATGACCAGCCACGGTGAGCGGTCAGCCTTCCATCAGCTTTAGGGGACGGTTGGGAGCGACGCCTGGAGGATCAGAGTCTGAGCAGTAGAGACCAGAGGCGGAGCCTCATTTTGTAGACACGCCCCCTTCTCCCAGGCCGAGCCTCGGTGTCTCCGGGCGCATTCCTTAAACGGTTAAGACGTAAAAACAGAGTCATTCAGGGTGGGTCTGGTGTTAATGGGATGTCTGTGGAGAACCACTGAGAAGAACCAATCCTCAAAAGGAGAACCTCTCCAACAGCGTTAGGGAGAATCACTAAGAGGAACCAAGACTCAAAGGGAGAACCTCTCTAACAGCGTTAGGAAGAACCACTAAGAGGAACCAAGACTCAAACAGAGAACCTCTAAGAGCAGGAGAAAGAACAAAGACTAAAACGGAGAACCTCCCTAAAAGCATGATGATGAACCACTGAGTAGAACCAAGATTTATAAGAAGACCTCCCTGAAAACCACTGAGGGGAACCAAGACTCAAAGGGAGAACCTCTAAGAGCATGATGGAGAATGACTGAGTAGAACCAAGATTCAGAAGAAGACCTCCCTGATACATGAGGAAGAACCTCAGAGGAACCAAGACTCTAAGAACCCAAGAACCTCTGAGAGCATGGGAAAGAACAGAGAAGAACAAAAGACTCAAACGCAGAACCTTTCTAAAAGCATCAGGAAGAACCCCAGAGAAGAACCAAGACTCAAAGGGAGAACCTCTTAGAGCATGATGAAGAACGCCCGAGTAGAACCAAGATTCAAAAGAGGACCTCTCTGAAAACATGAGTAAGAACCTCAGAGAGGAACCAAGACTCACAATGAGAACCTCCAAGAGCCTGAGAAAGAATGGAGAACAACAAAAGTCTCAAACGCAGAACCTTCCTAAAAGCATGAGGAAGTACCACTGAGCAGAACCAATCCTCAAAGGAGAACCTCCCCAAAAGCATGAGTAGGAACTAAGACTCAGGAGGAGAACCACCAAAAGGAACCACGGACAAATTTCAGGCTTCTAGATAACCACTACTACCATCACCACGTTCTAGATAACCGATGGTTTGGGCCTGATGCTAACTGGTGGGATATACGCTTCCATTATTTGTTAGCGACATTAGCTTCACAGGCAGAAACGGAGAGCCAGACTCTGAACACGCCTCGGCAGACGGTCGCAGAACCACCGCTTTAAGGAGAGGAGGCGCGACGCAGCAGTGAAGATGGAGACAGCGATGGATCCCTCCTCCACCACCCGCAGCAGCAAAAACAGGCATGTTCAATGTGCTGTAGCAGCGCGATAGCATCTCCACCAGCCCACTGCAACCCAAGCTCAGCCTGCAGCCCTCCTCCCCCACCCCTTCACACCACATCCTGCCCACCGCGGGTATCCACTTCCAAAAGCTGGCAGAAATGGACACGGCTCAATTAGGGATGGACAGAACATTCCATCTGCCTCCATCTAGCCCCCCCCACCCCCCCGGCGGGGGTTAAGAAGGTGGTTTTTCGGGGTCGAGGCGAGACACCGATACCTCCGATTAAAGATCCCGTCCTGTCAAAGCAGAGGCGCAGGCGCATCGACCCGGCGCTGGATGAAACGCAAGGGGGGGGGGGGGGGGGGGGGGGGTGTACAATTCCACCGACTTCTCATCCAGTGTGTGAGATGAACTCATGAGGGTCTCACCAAGGTCTACTGAAAGAAGCCCACCCCCCCCATCCCACACTAGATTGGCAGCTTAAACCAATCAATAAAAGGTCATGACCGACACATAAACCTCTGACCCATCACACGTGCAGTGACCTGGTTTAGACCCGGGGGGAAACCGGGCAAACGGGACTAAAGGACAAGAAGCTCCTCAGCTGTCAGGACTGCCCACGTCAGAGGGTGATTACTGGACAGCTGGCCGTTTTGGTCCACTGTGCAGAAAACCATCACACCATGCCTAGCGGCCTACCGATCGCCCATCGCCCAGCCTCCTGGCCTCCCCATCGCCCATCGCCATGCCTCCTGGCCTCCCCATCGCCCATCGCCATGCCTCCTGGCCTCCCCATCGCCCATCGCCATGCCTCCTGGCCTCCCCATCGCCCATCGCCATGCCTCCTGGCCTCCCCATCGCCATGCCTCCTGGCCTCCCCATCGCCATGCCTCCTGGCCTCCCCATCGCCATGCCTCCTGGCCTACCCATCGCCATGCCTCCTGGCCTACCCATCGCCCATCGCCATGCCTCCTGGCCTACCCATCGCCCATCGCCATGCCTCCTGGCCTACCCATCGCCATGCCTCCTGGCCTACCCATCGCCATGCCTCCTGGCCTACCCATCGCCATGCCTCCTGGCCTACCCATCGCCATGCCTCCTGGCCTACCCATCGCCATGCCTCCTGGCCTACCCATCGCCATGCCTCCTGGCCTACCCATCGCCATGCCTCCTGGCCTACCCATCGCCCAACGCCATGCCGCCAACATGCCTCCTGACCTACCGAACGCCTGCCACGCCACTGGCCTACCAATCACAGAGTGGCCTACTGACCTACATCCGATTGACCTACTAATCACCGTCCATCCGACTGATCACGGTCTATCCAACTGACCTACTGATCACCGTCCATACCACCCCCCCCCCATCCCCCGTCTCTTCACTCTTTCCCAATCTTGCTCTTTTTTTTTTTTGCTCTTTCTTTGGCGCTTGCTCATGCTCTCTCTCTCTCTCACACACACACACACACACACACACACACACACACACACACACACACACACACACTGTGTGAAGGGCAGTCGTGCTGAGATGCAGCTGAACTATTTCACGCATCAGTTATTTATACTGCAGAGGAGCTAAGAATAGAGCAGCAGTGCTTTACCAACCCCAATACACTCTCACACACTGCCAGCGCGCACACACACACACACACACACACACACACACACACACACACACAGTAAGTAACAACCGTGGCCACTTTATTAGAAACAGCTCTTACTATAAAGATGCACTAGGTCTATGAGCACCCTTCAGGTTCTGACCGGCTCCTGACCCGCTGTCATTAGGGTGGTGGTGGCCAACATAAGCCCATAAGAGCTACGTCACCCCACTGCCTGTTATCTGACCTAGCCGAGGTTCCGGCCACTTTATCGGAAACCTTGCATCATCATGAAGCCACAGCGTTACTAAAGAGGACCACTGTCCCGATGTTTACTGAATATCTGGGTTGGTGCTGCCATCTAGTGGCTAAACTGTAACAGCGCCTCATTACCTGAAGCCCACCCGTCACCTCTCACCTTTGCGCTCCTCTCCTGCGGGCTTGGTGGGCTGGACCGGTGGAGGGTCATCGACTTTCAGGGTCTGCACCAGAACCTCGGGGCTGATTTTGGTACCAGCAAATATTCCTTTCGGGAAGTTAAAGGCCTGTCGGAGAGAAGGAGCACTTTATTAGAAACACCCAGCCTTGTGTTTCCACTCACTGGCCACTTTATTAGAAACACCCAGCCTTGTGTTTCCACTCACTGGCCACTTTATTAGAAACACCCAGCCTTGTGTTTCCACTCACTGGCCACTTTATTAGAAACACCCAGCCTTGTGTTTCCACTCACTGGCCACTTTATTAGAAACACCCACCTTGTGCTTCCACTCACTGGCCACTTTATTGGAAACCCCAGCTTTGTGTTTCCACTCACTGGCCACTTTATTGGAAACACCCAGCCTTGTGTTTCCACTCACTGGCCACTTTATTGGAAACACCCAGCCTTGTGTTTCCACTCACTGGCCACTTTATTGGAAACACCCAGCCTTGTGTTTCCACTCACTGGCCACTTTATTGGAAACCCCAGCCTTGTGTTTCCACTCACTGGCCACTTTATTAGAAACACCCACCTTCAGCTTCCACTCACTGGCCACTTTATTGGAAACCCCAGCCTTGTGTTTCCACTCACTGGCCACTTTATTGGAAACACCCACCTTCTGCTTCCACTCACTGGCCACTTTATTAGAAACCCCTACTACCTTGAGCTTCCACTCACTGGCCACTTTATTGGAAACACCCAGCCTTGTGTTTCCACTCACTGGCCACTTTATTGGAAACACCCAGCCTTGTGTTTCCACTCACTGGCCACTTTATTGGAAACCCCAGCTTTGTGCTTCCACTCACTGGCCACTTTATTGGAAACCCCAGCTTTGTGTTTCCACTCACTGGCCACTTTATTAGAAACCCCTACTACCTTGAGCTTCCACTCACTGGCCACTTTATTGGAAACACCCAGCCTTGTGTTTCCACTCACTGGCCACTTTATTGGAAACACCCAGCCTTGTGTTTCCACTCACTGGCCACTTTATTGGAAACCCCAGCTTTGTGCTTCCACTCACTGGCCACTTTATTAGAAACCCCAGCTTTGTGTTTCCACTCACTGGCCACTTTATTAGAAACACCCACCTTCAGCTTCCACTCACTGGCCACTTTATTAGAAACACCCACCTTCAGCTTCCACTCACTGGCCACTTTATTAGAAACCCCAGCCTGGGAATGATCGGTTCCACCCCTCCTGGAGAACCTGGTTACCTTCAGGTCCTGGTGGATCCCCGCTGGTCCAGCTGCCTGTATCTCCAGCCCGGTCCCGGAGCCGCTCTCCGCCTCCAGCCGCACGGCTCCGTGGTGGAGCTTCTGCCGCACGCGCTTGATTTTGCCCACCATTTCTGCCTCGAAGTCCCGCTTTAATGGTGGACTGTTTTGGTAGCTGCTCTCACATGTTGCTGTGGGTGCGACGCCCAAAAGCGTCCGGCCGGGGGAAACGGGGCAGACAACTTCGGTTCCAGGCCGGCGCGCATCAAAGGAATGACGTCATTTATTTGTTGTTTTTATTATTATTATTATTATACATTAGTATTTTATTTACATATACACTAAAACATGCATATCATATTTTCTTTCTTTCTTTATTTAAAATATTATTAATACCTATAATAACTATACGCCATATGGACAAAAGTATTGGGACACATCCTCAGGGGTATTTAAAAAAAAAAAGAGCTGATCCTGCTTCTGTTGGAGTGACTGTCTCTACTGTCCAGAGAAGAAGACTTTCTACTAGATTTTGGAGGAGGAGGAGCATTGCTGTGAGGGTTTGATTGCATTCAGCCACACAAGCATTACTGAGGTCAGGATATTGGACGATGATCACCACCGGTCCACCACCTCATCCTTTTCAGCTCATCCCATACAAACGTTTAGCAGGCATGGTGCCAATAGGTTGATGTTTATGATCCAGATGGTCCTATTCTATTGGCAGTACTTCTCTACAGGAAGTGTCAGCAATGGGTGTAGCTTAAAGTAAGGGGTGTCCACAAACATTTGGACATAGAGTGTATCTACAGTAGTCGTGGACAGTCACGGTTCGAGCTGCTCGCCATCGGCAGCCGGAGTCTGAGGGAGCACAACCGGCCCTGCTCTCTGACGTCACGTCACTCCTTGGTGTCTATTAGCTGGTTGTATCAGAGCAGGGGAGATGCTAGTGTGCCCCCTAGTGTTTGTTGGGGACATTGCTAGCGATAGGGGGAGTTCACATGAATGGGGATTGGGTAATTAGCCCCCCAAAAATGGGGTAAAATTAGAAGTACATATACGAGACTGTATCCCTTATTTTTACCCCATGGTGTCATGATAGCATGATGTCATAATTATAGTTATATAACAACAATATGTAGTTATATCAAAAAATGAGTCTGTAGAAGAAAGAATTTACTCAAATTGGTCTTTATTCTGGGGTGAACGTGGCAAAAGAATAAATGCAAAGTCTGTCAAAATACATACAATTTACATTCGTACAAACAGGATTGGGGGAAAATATCGCTAGATTTTTATCGCTAGGTCTAGAGATAATAAAAATGAAAGTCCAGAAAGTACAAATCCACCCCAGGAAATTTGTTCCAGCTTATCCTAGCCTAGCCTCACAGTTAGCTTAGCTTTACAGCTAAAAAAATCCACCCCAGTATTTTTTGCGCCAGCGGCCTGGACAGCTCTGCTGCAGCTTAGCTTAGCTTAGCCTCACAGTTAGCTTAGCTTTACTGTGAAAACCCACCCTGGGATTTTGTGCAAACTGCCTGGGCAGCCCGGCCGCATCTTAGCTTAGCTTAGCTTAGCTTAGCTTAGCTTGGCTTGGCTTCACAGTAAAAATCCATTTTTGTTCCATCTTATCCTAGCCTAGCCTCACAGTTAGCTTAGCTTTCCAGCTAAAAACAAATGCCCCAGGATTTTAGCTTCACTGTGAAAATTCTAAGCTTAGCTTATCTTAGCTTAGCTTCACAGTAGAAATCCTTTTCTTTCTAAAAACTTAGCTTAGCCTCACAGTTAGCTTAGCTTCACAGCCGCCTGGAAGAAAAGCTGGGGTGGATTTTAACTTTCTGGACCTGAATTTCTTGAAGTCTCGTCGGGACACGGAATACGACTAACGTACAAATTAACGAACAGCGGAGAGGAGAGTCTTGGGTCATATGCAACGGGAAGTACGACAAAAGCACAAGGGTATAAAAATAATACTAATATTAACCAGCAGCATAAATACGGTATAAAAAAAAGGATAGCAGGCAAATCATCAGAAACAACAATCTGTCCCCTCCTATGATCTAATAAATAAATAAATAATTAAATACATAAATACATAAATGAACCCAGTAGATTCAGCATTCCGCTACTTTGCACATTGTGCATTGCCCCGCCCCTTTTTGGACAAAAACAGTCGCTCGAATTTGACAGGCGGTCTAAAGAGAAGAACTCCCTGCTGATTTGCAGCCAGTAGGAGTCTGAAACCTTCGGCCAGCCGGTGCCAACGATTACATCACGTAGTTGCCGGGCAACGATCAGCACCGTTTATATAGATCGAAAAAATGACAGAAATAGGGGCTGGTGAGCGTCAAAGTGGACGAACGACCACGTTTACCCGTTTTATCAAACTGAATCAATGGCTAATTGATCTCCCATAGTTTTATTACCATGGCAATTAGCGTAGCATTTAGCCTCACTTCGAGTCGACATGGCGACAATCAGGACATGACAAATCCCCTCAGGGAACAGAGAGGAGAGGCCAAGCTGTGGTTCCTACGTTCCAACAAATCAGGGGGAACCCAGCTAGGTGCAGCCAGTTCTGGCGAGCTAGCTGTTAGCTAGCGCTAGCACTAATGCTAACGCTAACTCAAACCAGGTTCCAGGTTCTGCTCTTTCAGTGTCACCAGCGTCAGCATTCACCACCCTGGCTTTCAACATCAGGGCCGTTGACTTTAGCGTCATTAGCTAGCCTTGCCCACAGTTGACCGTCCCCCTGCTCTCTGTGGACGGCCTGAAGCCCCAGGTCTCTCCTCTTGCTGTCCTCCGCTCTTTGGGGACGTCAAGAACATGGTGGACCAGGGTTTGCTTGATTGCTGGATGAGCATTAAGCCATGCAGCAGCTGTGGTCTGTGGTCGGGACGCTTTAAATTTTCACCGGCTCTCCTCCAGTGTCCGTAACTGAGCCTTTTGCAGTCGGTCAGGCCGGCGGTGTAATGGACCCCATTAGCCTGCCTTCATGCCCATACTGTCACTCCAAACAATGTGCGGTAAACGCTGCTAAACCACGCCCCTCGTTTTCTGTTTACATTCAAACGGATTAACTCGGGACGTCCGATACAGTTATTTTGACTGGTCTTGTCCCCGATCTGATCAGAGTTCCCTACTGCTACTAAGGAGTATCGGCTGATTCCGATGTGATCTGATCCGATCCGATCTTTGTGTTTGTGAATTCAAACGGATTAACTCGGGACGTCCCAATCTGGTTATTTTGACTGGTCTTGTCCCCAATCTGATTCGAGTTCCCTACTGCTACTAATGAGTATCGGCTGATTCCGATCTGATCTGATCCGATCTTTGTGTTTGTGAATTCAAACGGATTAACTCGGGACGTCCCAATCTGGTTATTTTGACTGGTCTTGTCCTCAATCTGATTCGAGTTCCCTACTGCTACTAATGAGTATCGGCTGATTCCGATCTGATCTGATCCGATCTTTGTGTTTGTGAATTCAAACGGATTAACTCGGGACGTCCCGATCTGTTTTTTTGACTGGTCTTGTCCCCAATCTGATTCGAGTTCCCTACTGCTACTAATGAGTATCGGCTGATTCCGATCTGATCTGATCCGATCTTTGTGTTTGTGAATTCAAACGGATTAACTCGGGACGTCCCAATCTGGTTATTTTGACTGGTCTTGTCCCCAATCTGATTCGAGTTCCCTACTGCTACTAATGAGTATCGGCTGATTCCGATCTGATCTGATCCGATCTTTGTGTTTGTGAATTCAAACGGATTAACTCGGGACGTCCCGATCTGTTTTTTGACTGGTCTTGTCCCCAATCTGATTCGAGTTCCCTACTGCTGCTAATGAGTATCGGCTGATTCCGATGTGATCCGATCTTTGTGTTTGTGAATCAAACGGATTAACTCGGGACGTCCCAATCTGGTTATTTTGACTGGTCTTGTCCCCAATCTGATTCGAGTTCCCTACTGCTACTAATGAGTATCGGCTGATTCCGATCTGATCTGATCCGATCTTTGTGTTTGTGAATTCAAACGGATTAACTCGGGACGTCCCGATCTGTTTTTTTGACTGGTCTTGTCCCCAATCTGATTCGAGTTCCCTACTGCTGCTAATGAGTATCGGCTGATTCCGATGTGATCCGATCTTTGTGTTTGTGAATCAAACGGATTAACTCGGGACGTCCCAATCTGGTTATTTTGACTGGTCTTGTCCCCAATCTGATTCGAGTTCCCTACTGCTACTAATGAGTATCGGCTGATTCCGATCCGATCCGATCCGATCTTTGTGTTTGTGAATTCAAACGGATTAACTCGGGACGTCCCGATCTGTTTTTTTTGACTGGTCTTGTCCCCGATCTGATTCGAGTTCCCTATTGTATTGTGAGTATTGGTTGATCCGATCCGATCCGATCTTTGAGTTTGTGTAAATAACCCAGCCCCACAGTTTAGAGCAGATGAGCTGCTAATTAATACTGAAGTAAAATCCTTAGTTCTAAGGTTCTATAGGTTCTATAAAGAGACATTCCGGGCCTGGGTTTGGCTGAGACGCAGCACTGCCCTCACTCCGGAGGGTCGCAGGACGGTCATGGGACCCGCAGTAAGTCAGTAGCCTGCACCTCAAAGTCTAAAATCTACACCTGGAACAGAGACAGGACGAGACACGGTAGGATGGGACAAGTCAGACGAGAGGACACATTGGACACATTGGACACTGAAGCATTATTCTAATAGTTCCAAAAATAAATACAGCAATAAAATTTGGCGCGCTAGTCCTCATTCCGCCGGATACCTCCGTCACTCCCGCAGAACCGACCTGTGCTAGTTACGGGACACCGTCTACCTTAGCTACTGTGGTCATTGGGAAGACACTGTTTCCGCCCATAAGCAGGTGCTAGGTTCCTTCTTTGATCCTGATGTGAACGAAGAGCGAGGACGGCGGGATGCTGGTGCCATCTTTCGACAGGAGGTGGATGTGACGATATCCTGAAACACACAAACAGGACAACATGAGCTGGACGCCATATAAGCCGACGACTGTCCACTAGCCATAGCGCTAACAAGCTAATTAAGATCTGAGAGCTTTGTAAAGGGTGGACAAAGGATTGCTGGTTCGTGCACCGGGTCTTGCTGCCCGCCTGCCATCAGCAGCCGGAGCCTGAGAGAGCACAACTGGCCAAACTGGCTACCCGGCGCTTTCCGGTGGCAGTTTGGGAGGCGTGGCTGGTTGCATCATTAAATGTGATTGGAGGAGGGGGGGGGGGTGCTATCGAGTGGGATGGGTTAGTGGGTAATTGTAATATATACAGTAACGGAACTGTGGACCACTGGGGTGTCCAAACTTTTGCATGCCACTGCATATATTAGCAGTGGTTTAGCACATTAGCACATTCACATGTGCCTGAGCTTTGCTCTCGGAGCCGTTGATTGACAGCTCGGATATGTGCGATTCATCCAATCACGCGATGAAAACCCGAGACTGTAAAACCCAGAGCTGGAGGATCAGACCGGGGCTGTGAGATTAGACTCGCCGCTGGTCTCGGTGTACAGAACCTGATCAAATCCATGTCACCGAATTCTTCGGGACGTCAGAAGCTGGAGGCAGGTCCTCAGAGCAGGTTAGGCACTGGAGGAAGAAGCTCCACCTGCAGCTCCACCTGCTTCTCAGTACCTTGCTGTAAGCAGGAGAAAGGCAGCGTGTACTGTCCTATGAAGTCGTTCTTGGAGGTCTTGTCATGGTCCTCCACCACGAAGCGAACCAGAGCCAGTTCAGGAACGTGGAGGATGAAGGTCAGGGTTTCGTGCCACATGGGGTTAAAGCCTGCAGAGATAACGAGGAGTTACCGGCACGACTACTAATACTTATACTGACACTAACACTACTACTAACACTACTACTAACACTTACACTACTACTAACACTACTAATACTAATACTGACACTACTACTAAGACTAACATTAACACTAACACTACTACTAACACTAACATTAACATTACTAACACTAACACTACTACCACTAACACTACTACTAACACTACTAATACTAATACTGACACTACTACTAAGACTAACATTAACACTAACACTACTACTAACACTAACATTAACACTAACACTACTACTAACACTAACATTAACCTTAACACTAACACTGACACTACTACTAACACTAACATTAACATTAACACTTAACACTAACACTGACACTACTACTAACACTGACACTACTACTAACACTAACATTAACATTAACATTAACACTAACACTGATACTACTACTAACACTGACACTACTACTAACACTAACATTAACATTAACATTAACACTTAACACTAACACTGACACTACTACTAACACTGACACTACTACTAACACTAACACTACTACTAACACTAACATTAACATTAACATTAACACTAACACTGATACTACTACTAACACTAACACTACTACTAACACTAACATTAACATTAACATTAACACTAACACTGATACTACTACTAACACTGACACTACTACTAACACTAACATTAACATTAACATTAACACTTAACACTAACACTGACACTACTACTAACACTGACACTACTACTAACACTAACATTAACCTTAACACTAACACTGATACTACTACTAACACTAACACTAACATTAACATTAACACTAACACTGATACTACTACTAACACTGACACTACTACTAACACTTACGCTACTACTAATACCAACACTAACACTAATACTAATACCAACACTAACACTAATACTAACACTACTAGTAATACTAATACTAACACTTAAACTAATAATACTACTAACACTACTACTAACACTAACACTGGTACTAACACTGGTACTAATATTAACACTAACACTGGTACTAACACTAGTATCAACACTGGTACTAACACTAGTA
>NC_132902.1:1120642-1143142 GCF_030463535.1 Salminus brasiliensis | reverse complement strand
TCATGCCTCTGACCCACGACTGTGCCTCCTCGGCCGACTCGGCCACCAGGTCCAGGTTGCTGCGGCGGCCGCGGAACACCAGCGTGAAGCAGCGGTCCGGCGGGAACTCGTCTGCGATGCTGAGCAGGACCTCCGACTGATGACCCTCCCTCACTGCCTCCACATCGCTGATGGAGACTACACACACACACACACACACACACACACACACACACATACACATTATAAGGGATCATAATCACACACTGAAGAGATACACTGCATGTCCAAAAGTATCTGGACAGCCCTTAGACTGTCACCAATCCTCTTTTCCTACTTATTGACTAGAAGAATTAGCAGATATTGAATAATTTTGTAATTAGTAGATACTGAATAATTAGTAGGTACTGATTAATTGGTATGTATTGAATAACAGAAATACTGATTAATTAGTAAGTACTGATTAATTAGTAGGTACTGAGTCACAGATACTAAATAATTACTACTTTTTGACTAATTAGTAGAATTAGCAGATACTGATTAGTTAGTATGTACTGAATAATCAGTATGTATTGAAACATTAGCAGATACTGATGATTTAGTACTTGTTGACTAATTAGTACAATTAGATATTTCATAATTAGTACCCATTGAATAATGAATGCTGATTAATTAGTAGGTACTGAATAATTGGTACTTATTGAATAATATAAATACTGAATAATCAGGAGGTACTGAAAAAGTAGTAGATACTGAATAATTACTACTTAACTAATCAGAGTGAATAGATATTGAATAATTAGTACCTACTGAATGATACAGATACTGAATAATTAGTAGATACTGAAAAGTCACAGATACTAAATAATTACTACTTATTGGCTAATTAGTATAACTAGCAGATACTGCTTAATTAATACATGTTGACTAATATAGATACTGATGAAATAGTAGGTACTGAATAATCAATAGATACTGAAAAAAGTACTATATTATGAATAATTACTACTTCTTGACTAATTAGTACAATCAGCAGGTATTTCATATTTAGTACCTATTAAAAAATGGATGCTGATTAATTAGTAGGTACTGAATAACTGGTACTTATTGAATAAAATAAATACTGAATAATGAGTAGGTACTGAATAATCAGGAGGTACTGAAAAAGTTGATTCAGTTGATACTGAATAATTACTACTAATTAAACAATTAGAATGAACAGATATTGAGTAATTGGTACCTACTGAATTATACGGATACTGAAAAATTAGTAGGTACTGAAAAGTCACAGATACTAAATATTTACTACTTTATAACTAATTAGTACAATTAGCAGATATTTCATAATTAGTACCTACTGAATAATGGATACTGATTGATTAGCAGGTACTGAATAATTGGTACTTATTGACTAATTAGTAGATACAAATTAATTAGCAAATATTTAACAATTAGTACTTATTTAATAATGTAAATACTGAATAATTTGCTATAAGTAGACACTGAAAATCTGAAAAGTGATTAATTGTGCTTCCGTAGTTCACGAAGGGAGATGCTAGGCTAACGTTGCTAACAAACGCAAGGCTTAGACTGTCACCAAGTCCAGTGTTTGTTAGCGCTGTTAGCCTAGCATCTCCCATTGTAAACTAAAGAAGCACATGTCAGACAGCAAACATGTCGGGGATGATCGACTGCATCTGGAGTCAGTGATCAATCATGTTCATTTGATTGTACACAGAACTGTCCCTGGACCTCCAGCGTAGACGTCTCTACCCAGCACCAAAACAACACAAGCGTATGGAGTGAAATGCTCATACTGAGGGGGGGTTTCCACAGCCAGCGGAGCTTACAGGTGGAGTGGGCGTTGCCCGCTTTTTTGCTCTTGTACCAGATGGTGGCGCAGTCGTCCTGCAGGCGGAAGTAGCGCTGCTTCTTCCAGGTGCGGGACTTCACCTTCCGCATGATGGAGCCCACCTGCATCGACTGCAGGTTGGCGTCCGTCTGGATACCTGGGCAGAGAGGGGGCAGACAGGAGGACAGACAGGTGAGGAACGGTCAGACGACAGGTGACACACCTGACCCACATTCTGACGCCATTCTGTGAACGCTGACCCTAGCCCTGACCCCTAGCCCTGACCCCAAACCGGACCCCAGACTGAACTGAGTGAAATATCCGTCTGGGTCTCTCGCGTTCAGGTAATCAATCCTCTGATCCGCTGCCTCGCCCCCTCTCCCCTTCCACGGCCTCTTCCTCAGCACTGGAGGCCTCGTTAGAGCGATACTTCAAAGACTTGTTAGAGCGATACTTCAAAGACTTGTTAGAGCGATACTTCAAAGACTCATTAAAGTGATACTTCAAAGACTTGTTAGAGCGATACTTTAAAGACTCATTAAATTGATACTTCAAAGACTTGTTAGAGCAATACTTCAAAGACTCATTAAAGTGATACTTCAAAGACTTGTTAGAGCAATACTTCAAAGACTCATTAAATTGATACTTCAAAGACTTGTTAGAGCAATACTTCAAAGACTCATTAAAGTGATACTTCAAAGACTTGTTAGAGCGATACTTCAGAGACTTGTTAAAGCAATACTTCAAAGACTTGTTAGAGCGATACTTCAAAGACTCATTAGAGCAATATTTCAAAGACTCATTAGAGCCATACTTCAGAGACTTGTTAGAGCAACACTTCAGAGACATTTTGGAACAATACTTCAAAGACTCGTTAGAGCGATACTTCAAAGACTTGTTAGAGCGATATTTCAAAGACTTGTTGGAGCCATACTTCAAAGACTGAAACGTAAAAAAATGAATGACTTTTTCTCTTTGATCTAAATCAGACGCTCCGCTACTCAATTTACACTTTCAGAGCAAAAGGTCAAAGTTACATATTTCTGATTAATTCGTACTTATTGACTAATATAGATACTGATTAATTAGTAGGTACTGAATAATCAGCACATATTGAAAATATAGTAGATACTGAATAATTACTACTTATTGACTAATTAGTAGAATTAGCAGATATTGAATAATTACTTATTGAATAACTTAGATACTGAATAATTAGTAAGTTCTGAAAAATCTGTGCTTAGTTGGATAATTAGTAGGTACTAAATAATTAGTACTCATTGGATAATTAGTAATTACTTATTGGAAAATTAGTAGGTACTGAATAATTAGTACTTATTGGATAATTAGTAATAGTAGGTACTGAATAATTAGTACTTACTGGATAATTAGTAGGTATGAATAATTAGTACTTATTGGATCATTAGTAATAGTAGGTACTGAATAATTAGTACTTACTGGATAATTAGTAATAGTAGGTACTGAAAAATTAGTACTTATTAGATAATTAGTAGGTACTGAATAATTAGTACTTATTGGATAATTAGTAATAGTAGGTACTGAATAATTAGTACTTATTGGATAATTAGTAATAGTAGGTACTGAATAATTAGTACTTATTGGATAATTAGTAGGTACTGAATAATTAGTACTTATTGGATAATTAGTAATAGTAGGTACTGAATAATTAGTACTTATTGGATAATTAGTAGGTACTGAATAATTAGTACTTATTGGATAATTAGTAATAGTAGGTACTGAATAATTAGTACTTATTGGATAATTAGTAGGTACTGAATAATTAGCAGGTACTGAATATTTAGCAGGTACTGAATATTTAGAATGTACTGGATAGTAGCTGTATACTGATACTGGTCCAGGAGGCTGCCTTTATTGTTGGGTGAGCAATCAGGAATAACGCTGAACACACTGCCGCCCTCATTCCGACGCCCTCTGAGGTGGACGGCTGTAGCGTCCAGCTGATAAACGCCAGAACCGCTTTCTTTCAGGCAGAAGTGTGAGGATTTGCATAGCTGTGTGTACAGTATTTCTATTTCCCAGCTTCTCTGCTTATCTACCATTTGCCTCCCAAATGAGACAGACAAGGAAAAAAGGTCCACTCTCTCGCTTCGCCCCTCAAAACCAGCCTCTGCGCTCAGCCCAGGACAGGAAGTCAGGTGCACTTACGGAGGAAGCTTTGGGTCGTAGCCATCGGCTGCTGCGTCACACTTCCGAGACCTGCCGCAGAGACAGAGACAGGGACAGAGACAGAGACAGGGACAGGGCGAGAAGGACAGCAGTTACAGGACAGAAAATGCGGTGCTTGCTAGTGTGTTGCTAAGTGACTGCTATTGTGTTAATAGGTGGTTGCTATGATGTTACAAAGTGGTTGCTAGGTTGTTGCTATTGTGTTTGCAAACGAGTGCTACAGCATTTCTACAGCGTTGCTACATGGTATGGTTGCTATGGTCTTTGTAAAGTGGCTGCTAGACGAATGCATATGGATATGGTGGTTGCCATGGTGTTGATTACTAGTTGTTAGGGCATTGCTAAGTTTTTGCTACTTGGGCTGCAACAGCATTTCAGGTGGCTGCTATGGTGTTGTCTGGCGGTGCTTTCTAGGATGATACCTGGACAGTTGCTATGGGATTTCGGGTGGTTGCTACGGCGTTGCTTAGTGGCTGCTGGGGTCGTTCCCTTTGAGGGTTTTGGGGCGAGCAGGAGTGGCACCCTGCTGGGATTATCAGGGTCTTTGTTGTGGTCAGTGCTGGTCAGAAGGCTTGTGTGTGAAACACAGCCAGTCGCCCCAGGGTGTATTGTGTGCAGTAGATCTGGCCTTGTGTGTGTGTGTGTGTGTGTGTGTGTGTGTGTGTGTGTGTGTTTCTTCCTTTGAAAAACGCCCAGTCAGCCACAGGGCTCAGAGCTAAAGCCCCCGTCGGAGGCCCCCTTCAGAGGTCTTGTGGAGTCCATGCCTCTAGTTCTAATGAGGCGCAATAGAGGGCGGCCAATCAGAACAGAGCTCATTTACATATATCAAATGCACCAATTGCTGACACAGATGCAAATGCACACACACACACAGCTTGTCTAGTCCCTGTAGAGAAGAAGTACTGCCAATAGAATAGGACTCTCTGGAGCAGATCAACATCATGACCCTATTGGCTCCATGCTGCCTAATGATGCCAGGCGTGGGCTAGAGGGGCCATCCCAGGAACGCAAAACAATAGCTTTATGCTAAGCTATGCTTTATAAGGTGGAGGGTTGGTGTGGCTGAACGCAATCAAATCTTCCTCACAGCAAAGGAGGGCACAACCCCGGCGAATAGCCTGATTTCAGAGGAAACGCTGGAGAAGCAGGTGTCCATATACTTTAGGCCATATAATGTTTTTTTTGGGTTTGTGTTTTTCCTTTATAATTAACAAATGAGAGAGAGAGAGAGAGAGAGAGAGAGAGAGAGAGAGCAGTGAATCTGCTGGGATAATCAGTGTCTTTGTTGTGGTCAGTTCTGGTCAGTTTGCCTGTTTAACATATTATCTTGTGGCCTCAATATGTTACTTTGAGGCCTCTATATATTATTTTGTGCCCTCAGTTTTGTGGCCCCTATATGTTATGTTGTGGCCTCTATTTATTATTTTGTGGCCTCATTATATTACCTTGTAGCCTTGATATATTATCTTATGGCCTCAATTCAATATGTTACTTTGTGCCCTCAATTTATTATCTTGTGGCCTCAATATATTATTTTGTGGCCTCTATATATAATTCTGTACCCCCAATATGTTATGTTGTGGCCTCAATATATTATCTAGAGGCCTCTATATATTATCTTGTGGTCTTAGAATATTATTTTGTAGCCTCGATATATTATCTTGTGGCCTCAATATATTATCTTGTGGCCTCAATACATAATTCTGTACCCCCAATGTGTTATGTTGTGGCCTCAATATATTATCTTGTGGTCTTAGAATATTATTTTGTAGTCTCAATATATTATTTTGTGGTCTCAATATATTGTTTTGTAGACTCAATATATTATCTTGTAGCCTCGATATATTATCTTGTGGCCTCAATATATTATCTTGTGGCCTCATAATATTATTTTGTAGTCTCAATATATTATTTTGTGGCCTCAATATATGATCTTGTGGCCTCAATATATTATCTTGTGGCCTCAGAATATTATTTTGTAGCCTCGATATATTATCTTGTGGCCTCAATATATTATCTTGTGGCCTCAATACATAATTCTGTACCCCCAATGTGTTATGTTGTGGCCTCGATATATTATCTTGTGGCCTCAATATATTATCTTGTGGTCTTAGAATATTATTTTGTAGTCTCAATATATTATTTTGTGGTCTCAATATATTGTTTTGTAGACTCAATATATTATCTTGTGGCCTCGATATATTATCTTGTGGCCTCAATATATTATCTTGTGGCCTCATAATATTATTTTGTAGTCTCAATATATTATTTTGTGGCCTCAATATATGATCTTGTGGCCTCAATATATTATCTTGTGGCCTCAGAATATTATTTTGTAGCCTCGATATATTATCTTGTGGCCTCGATATATTATCTTGTGGCCTCAATATATTATCTTGTGGTCTTAGAATATTATTTTGTAGTCTCAATATATTATCTTGTGGCCTCGATATATTATCTTGTGGCCTCATAATATTATTTTGTAGCCAATATATTATCTTGTGGACAGGCCTTGGTAAAAAACACAATATCACCTCAGGGTTTGATGGATACGACTGAACCAAAACCTTCTACAGCCTTAAAAACTGATTATTAAAATGTGCAGTGGAACAGAAAGAGCCGTGAAGCCTCTGACAGCTGGAGACCGTCAGCTAATCAATAAAAACAGGTGTAATGTAATATTTCATACACAGCCTCCATATAGCCCTGTACTATCTTGTGGCCACGTCTTATTAAAAACAGCCACCATGCCACTGTGACAGTGATGGATCTGACTGAGTCAAGCAGCCTGAGGTAAAAGCGGGTTCTAGGTAACAGAACCAGTGGTACACTTCACCTGGGTCACCTCTCGGACAGGTGGCTCAGGAGAAGAGTGAGGAAACCTCGGTAAAGAAGACCAGAAACGGCTGAAAGTTTAGGAAACATGGCGCTACCTGAACGAGAGCCTCGCCGTCCGGAGAGCCACCCGGGCGCAGGTAGGCAGGGGAGCCGCTGTCCCGGCTCTGCTCCGCCGCTCCGGCTTCTCCTCTCCCCGCTGAAACACGGCTGTGTTTTGGTGGTTTCCCCCGCACCCGTTTTCCGGCAAGCCCCGCCTCTCTGCGCGGCGCTGATTGGCTGGTGGCTCAAACTCTCGCCGGCAGAGTGCGCTGCGATTGGCGCGCTTCTCGGTGCGGGGGCGGGGCTTGGCGGAAAACGGGTGGTATACAAAATAATAAGCAGCAGCAAGGGAACAGATAGCTGATACAGTCAGTGCCTGTCTGTCTGTCTGTCTGTCTGTCTGACACTGTCTGACACTCTTCATCCTCCTCCTCCTCCTCCTCCTCCTCTTCACCTCACTGACGGCGGTTTATCGTCCATCTCCCTACTCCCTCCTTCTGAACTGAGCGACCCGTAAGGCAGAAACATGAGCAGGGGGTGGCATAAGCCTCCAGTGTCCCGGGCAGCAGGTGTGGGGGGTTTACCAGAGAGGGCCGAGAGGGCCCAGAGGGCCACTGTGGGACCTCGACACTCCCACAGCGCCGGGCCGGCAACGCTTCAGCGGCTGAGCCACTTCTGATCCAGAACAATGGGGGTCATGCTTTTCCACCCAGCCTTTCATGCTCTCCGGATTTCTCGGGTTACACCGGCAGACGGGCCGCAGGGCTGTTTTTAAAGGGTCCATAGCATGTGGGGGGTGTCTTTCAGACTTTGTCGTCATGGTTGTGATGTCACAGGCCTGGAAATCTGCAGCCTGTCGCTCTCCGCTCTCCTCGGGTGACGGCGGCAGACGGGTCGGGGCTGCTTGTGAAGGGTCCGAGATCATGATCATGTGTAAACACGGTTAGAGGGGCTTTATGGATGTGCCTGTCATGGTTGTGATGTCACAGCTATGAAAACGCCTACATGGGTTCACAGCCCACATTCATACCACCCTGAATACGGGCTGCTCTGAAGGCCCCTCATGACCAGGACTACAAACACAAACAACGTAGAGGACGAGAGACTGTCCCTTTAAAGTGCAAACTGAGGTTTCAGAGGCGGGGCGTGGTCAGTGTCTATTTATTAACATAAATAAATAATTAAATAAATACTAACACTAATTATTATTATTATAAGTATTATACACACACTATATATATATATATTTATTTGTTTTTATCATAGCTACACTATATTAAGGCTATATATAAATGCAAACAAATATTTTATTTATTTAAATAAAAGTGCAAATTGAGCTTGCAGAGGTGGGGCATGGTCAATGTACTAAGATTAGAGAAATATACAAATATATATATATATATATATATGTGTGTGTGTGTGTGTGTGCAAGAATTTATATAAAAAATGTTGATATAAAGTGCAAACCAAGGTGGGGCACAAGCCATGTATAAAAATAAATAAAATAAATAAATATTAATTGTAATTATTATTAGTAGTAGTATTATAGTATTTATATATAATATATAATAATATAGCATAGCTATAATAAAAAAAGATAATTTATGTATAATATATACACATTGTTTAAATATATATGTGCAAACCCACTTTTTATATATACACAAACTATACATATATAGCTACTACTGCTAATTATTCATTAATATTTATATATAACCACACCCTGCTTCTGAAAACTGTTTGCATTTAATGTATAAATCATTTTTACATATAAATTATATATATAAAATAGAGTAAAAGTATTACAATAATTAGCTGACTAATATTGGAACCCTTTTCTACTATAGGTCCTCCTTGTACTTGCAGAACCATGAAACCAAGCCTAGAACCTTTAGCTTTAACTAAGGAACCCCCTTCATAAGACACGGCCTGCAGTCTCTCCCATTCGGCTCGAAACACAGCGCTCTGCACCGCTTGTCCAACCTGGCAACCGCAGCGAGGACAGGAGGAGAGGCTGGTGGGCGGAGCCTGGCTGCATCACCGTTAGACCACAGATGAACCGAATCTGTTTAATTAACATCATTAAGAAGACGGAGCGGGAGCGCGTGTCCTCGCCTGGCCCCTTTACAGCAGGCCTGGTCCGCACAAGCAAGCACACCTGGAGAGTGTGAGGAGGTGGGCGGTGCTCTGTCTCTCTCTGTGTGTGTGAGTGTGTGTGAGAGAGAGAGAGAACACACTCGCAGGCTGCAGTAGGGTCTCTTCCTCTCCGTCTCCTTCTGATCGGGTTTCGGCTCATCAATAAAACACAGCAGAGCTCAGCTTCCAAGCTCCACTTACACACACACACACACACACACACACACACACACACACACACACACACACACACACCAACCTTCTTTACACTGGGGGTCCCTTCACTAGGCTGCAGTACCTGCAAGTGCTCAGACCACACACACACACACACACACACACACACACACACACACACACACTAAACCACTTTCCATTACGAGCAGCACCACGGTGAAACTCTTCCCCCAGCTGTCTGATAAAATTTGCTACCCGTCCAATCAGCTCTCAGCGCCTCCAGACACTCAGACATCCACTGTACACCTGTGGCTGTTATTGGAGCAAACGAGGGGGCGAAGCCCAGCCTAATTATTTGGTAACCATTTGCATTAGCAATTACCTTGTGGCGTTCCCCAGGGTTCTATGTCAGGGCCTAACGACGCGCTTAACGACGCCACCTAGTAAAGGGCTGGAGCCCCAACCCCTGGAGTTCCCAGACGCCTGGCGGCCAACTCCGAATTAATCCCCCTAAAACGCTGGACGAGGGGCTTCCACACGACCCAGTGACATTCGAAACCTTAGCCTAAATGAAGGCAACAGAGGACTCCAGATGCAAATCACGTGCGCCGTTTAATCCAAATCTTTACAAGCCACCACCCTCCCTCCCTCCCCGCCCCCTTACAGTTTTATTGTACAGTATTCGAGCGGTCCTACCCGCTGTCTGCAAGAGGGGATCGGGGGGGGTAAGAGGGATGGAGAGGGAGAGAGAGAGTTTAAGAGGAGAGAAACAGACTTTTAGGCATCATCACAATCATCACCGTATGCCGTAAATGTAAATGTAAATCACCCTTGATGTTGGCAAGTCCAGTAAAGTTCATGGAGATCTGTGGAGACCCGAAAATTAACAAAAGACAAAACAAATAAAGGGTCTCGGCACAAAAAACTAAAAAACCTTACAAGTAAGTGCCAGTGTGTGGAGGAACAATCGCTCTTCAAGTGTGTATAAGCATGTAAAAGAACAAAAACTCCAGCTAGAGACAGACAAACAGACAGACAGACAGACAGACAGACAGAGAGAGAGAGACCCCTCCTCCTGCTGCTGCTTCAGCTATTGGTTGAAACCCCCATATGAGTCATCATCATCATCATCATCATCATCATTGCGAAGGCAGCGGAATCCCTCGGGGGTCTGTAACCTGTCCTTCCTGCAGGTTCTTCACCAGCTGGGCTAGCCAGCGCTTGGTGGTGGTGTCGTCCTTCAGCACCTGGGCGAAGGTGGTGTCCTTCAGCTGGTCAGGCAGACACTGGCGAAGTGCCTCTCTCGCCCTACACGGACAGAGAAAGCGAGAGAGAGCACCTCAGATACAGATACATACATACATACAGATCCAGTACGGAGGAGCTTGAGGAGGCATTTGGTACGGCAAAGCTTGGTCAAACCCAGAAGACCAACCAAAGGGGTCATTGTGTGGCGTAGCCTATAGCCCACGTACAGGCCTGCATATGACCATGCAGCTGCTGTCGGCGGGTTAGAAGACTCACCATCATCTCCTTTGTCTGGAGGAGGCTGACGGGAGTGCGTAAATCAGCGCTACTCCCATCCCGTGCGAATTGGTCCTAGACTTTACAGACGGTCTGTAGTTCAATTACAACGCTCCATCTCCCCATGTAAAACTAAACCCCCTCCGATAGGACTAGAGCGCCCTTATTCAGTCCATATATTTAAACTAAGCGTTTATGCTCAGAAGAAAATGATTAGATGTAGAACATCTGCTGGAAGCTTGAAATACCTGGAGTTGTCGGAGAGGCGCAGGTAACAGCGTACCACGTGCTTCAGCAGCCGGGCTGAAGGCTCTTTAGACAGCTGCAGGACCATCTTCCCCTGCAAAAGCCAACCGGAGAGTTCATACCGGAGCAATGCTGGCCAAATAAGCCTGAAAGAATCCATCAGTGGTGTTGTTCTGCCCTTACCAGGATCATGGCTACGTGTGAGAATCGCTCGTAGGTCTGGCAGATGTAGGCCAGGCCCGTGTCATCCAGCAAGATCTTCTGCAAGATAAAGGTTGCAACCTGCAGCACAGCAACACACGCGGTTAGCCACTCGACCACAGGTCAATTAGTCTCACCGCTGCACCGGAAAATTAGACAGGACATCACACTGGGTCTCTATCTAGCAGCTAGAGGACAAGGACACACACACAGGGCATATATGGTTCACTCAATGCCGCCTTCAGGGCCTCACCGTCTTGGAGAGTTCGCTGCCGGACTCCATGATGCGCAGACACAGAGGGATGATCTCCGTCGTCAACAGGAAGTTAATCACTTCTTGTTCGTCTGTCTTTACCAAAGCTCCTACAAAACACGCAGACCAACGGACACGCTCGTCATCTCCTGCAACCCCATCTCAGCGTCCAAATATTTGTGGACACCCCTTCTAATGAATGCATTCAGCTGATTCAAAGCACTGCTGACACAAATGACATACAGCTTGTCTAGACTAGTCCCCGTAGAGAGAACTACTGCCAATAGAATAGGACTCAACCTGATCAACCTATTGGCACCATGCTGCCTAATAATGCCAGTCGTGGGCTATAGAGGAGGGGTAGAAAGCCCCCCAGCAGCCCCCCAGCATTGAGGAGCTGTGGAGGAATTGTATTCTCTGGAATGATGGTGGTGCTCCAGCCAATACTTCTGGGACGAGTTGGACAGTTGGGAATGATTAGCATCCTGAATCCAAAAGGGAATACGGACAAAAGTATTGGGACACCTGGTCATCAGTTGCTGGGGGGCTGCTGCGGAGAAACCTTGGGTTTAACCTACCGATGACTCCGAGGCTGGTGAGGCGAAGGTACTCGAAGGGTCTCGTTTTGCTAACGGTGTGCAGGAACGGGTACAGGAACAGAGGGATGTGAGCCGCCAGGAACGCAGAGCTGGAAGAGACGCGAAAAGCTTGAAAAACGGAGCTGAGAAGTCTGACCGACGCTGGACGTCTGCACTAGGAGCACAGCCAGTGTTATTTACCGTGTCTCTACGTGCGAGGCCACGCACTGCAGCAGCGCCAAGGCGTTACACACTCTGTTGGACTGATGGGCGGTCAGCGTGGGAGGGTTAATGGAGGGGTAGATGTTGACGATCTCCTGTGAAAAGAAGAGAAAGACGCCGGTCAGCCCCTTTCCTGGGAGAACCTCCCCAAACCCACAGAACTTCAGGAACATCTACGTTCCTAGTTCCTACCTGAAGGAGAGCAGCAATGGTCCCGCAGGAGTGCCAGAGCATCGGGGCCAGGTCCGTCACCGACTCCCGCTTCTTGCTGAGCTCCAGCAGCGCATTCTCCCGCGTCTCGGGGCTCGAGAGCTCGTTGATCCACTGATAGATCTTCTCGCGGTCCACCTGTGCCAGCGCCGTGCTTACGGCCTGGGATCCAATACAAACAGAACATCCTCTAAATGAAGATCCCAGCGCTTCCGAGCATCAGCCCTTACAACGGGTCATTAACGGCCAGGCCGTGGCCCGGGTCCGGACTCAGGCGCGGTCCTATCCGGACCTGGACTAGTAGCTATTTAATTTAGACGCGTGTTAATTTTTCTAGTCTTTGCGGTACAGGGTTAGCGGCCCAGGAAACTCACAGACCAATCGAGTGCGTTGTAAATATCATGTGATGCATCTCAGCCAATCAGATCTGTGCATTATAAAAAAAGGGCTGAGACACAGGGATCATCCAGGTGTACGGAGATATGCCTAATCTTAGGCAGAGATGCACCGATCCGATATTAGGATCGGGTATCGGTCCTGATATTAACTGCAATAGAAGTTCAAAGAGACTGCAATCAAAGATCAAAGAGAATGCAATAAAAGATCAAAGAGACTGCAATCAAAGTTCACGTTTGCAATTTTTTTTTTGTACGTTAGACCAAGTTACTTGTTTACTATCAGGTCCAGCTGCTAGATTTTTTTTCGAATGACTGTTTACGCAAAATATTTAAAAATAGAGAAAGCGAAGCTGATACATTTGATGTATTTTAATATATTTTAAGAAGCTCGACTCCTTTTTTTAGTTTGAATTTAAATGCTCCTGCACAACGGTTTACTTTAGTGACAAATAAACAGCAATTTAGTACGTTTATACATTAAATTGTTATATTTTGTATATTTTTGTAGTTAATAAAGTGAATGTTTACGTCAATCCCGATGCCTTAAGTCTCTCCCACATGGGATTCACCAACGATATTTGATCAGTATCGGGTATCGACCGATATGCAAAGTTTATGTATCAGTATCGGAACTGAAAAAGCCGGATCGGTGCGTCCCTAAAAGCTCAGGTTCGTGAAATACTTAAATTGTAATTACAGGCCGTTATCATTAGTGAGATTACAGATGGCGGCGCTCAGGGTGTTCGTTAATGTCGGTCCGAGTGGGAGGGGCTAAACCTGCCGGACTGCTGTTTATTGGGACCAGTGGTATTACGGGTGGGTATCGTGTAAATATCGTATCATCACTGGAGACATTTTAATGATGGGGGTTTTTTATGGCCATATCACCACCCCCACCACGTAACACCACCCGTCTTCAGAGTTTCCCTCCAACTCTACGCAGATCGTCTGTTGTCCAACGCAGATCTGACCATTCGACACATGGGCGCCCATGACCCTGTCGCCGGATCGCCGGTTCGCCACCATCCTCAGAGCTCTTTTGGTAGGTACTGACAGCCGCTGCACAGGGGGCATGAACACCCCACCGACAACACCTGCCTGATGGTCGACGATGGAGACGTTCCGACCCAGTGCGACTGAGATGGACAGATGTAGATGATGGGTGCTGGAGCTACTGACCCGACTGACCGGTGCGTATTATAATATTCAGCTGTCCTGCTGCAAAAGGAGTTCACGTCCAACTGACTGCCATGACTGTCCAGACAGGCTGACCAGAGGGAAGCAGCATCACTGACCCCTCCATTAGCCTCCATACTGACCCCCTCCCACCCCCCCACTAATCTTAAGGCTAATGATCCAGTCAGATACAACAGTTAGCTAGCTAGCTTAGGTTCGGCTGCTTTTGGCTACAAAGACCCATTTTAAAGCTCTATTCCTCCATTAATTCCTATATCATATTTATTCCTATATATTATTCATATAATAAGTTAAATTATAAATTAAATAGGTTTATTTCAGTTAATGTAACTATACAGAGTTGGCTAGCTGGCTGGCTAAGTTAGCTAGCTAGCATCCAGCTAACGGGTCATTAAAAAATACAACTACGGTGCAAATATCTGTAGCTATAAAAAAAATAAGCTAACATGTAAAATATAAATAAATATAAAGTATAATATATCCAGCATTTAAAAAATAAATAATAATTCTCCTCAGAAAAGCCTGTGGGAAATGTTAGCTATAGCTGGCTAGCGGCGGCTCAGGCAGGCTAACGGGCCTGCAGCAGCGTTAGCATTAGCATTAGCATTAGCAATAGCATTAGCATTATTTTATTAAAATATATTAATTTAATATATATTATATTAAAATATGCCTCCATATTAAATCATACTCAGCAGCTCTCAGTCCCCAGCTCGCCTAAAGGCAGCTAGCCAAGTCCGCAGCCTGAGCCACCTCCATCAGTCCGGGGGAGAATGGTGAGGCTACCGCCCGCTAGCAGGCCGGAGAGCGAGGGCTAGCCGGCTAGCGGAGGTCAATATCAGGGCCAACTCACCGCTCCTGTGGCCAGCATTCTCGGAAGGGCCGTGGTCGCTCTTTCAGCAGCTTTTGCGGAACCTTTCTGATCCAAAACACCGAACCGTCCCTCCTTCACATCAGAACTGCGGTCAGTTCTGCACGCACACGCCTGCGGAGCCTCTGTGTGCTGCAGCAGCTCCGGGGGGTTCCAGCAGGGGGAGCCCGCCGAAGTAGGCCTAAGGGGTGGGCGATACCACGATACCGAGATGCCCAAAGATATCCCGATATATCGATATATCGATGTTTGTAAATTCTATTAGAAAGTCAATTCTATCTTTTGGATTCGTGTAGAATAATAAGCTGCTGTCTGAACTGGTCCAGGCTGGTCCCGGATGGTCAGGGTGGTTGACAAGCTGCTGACCGTTTGTCCAGGACAAACACACATGCTATTTTTTTTTTTTTTTTTTTTATCGCTTTATTATTTTATTCGGATCCTAATTATCTGCTGATCTTCCACAAGGTTAGCTCGATAGCGATAGCAATCGCACGATAGCCAGCCTAGCTTTCCCTGTTGTTGGTATCAGCTGTATATGCCAGCGTAGCAACAGCGATATTATCCCGTAGAACGTGAGCTAATAAGTTTTCATCTACGTTTAATAATAAATAAAATTACCGTCGATACGTTGACCTAGTATGGTCAAGCTTGGTCATACTGGTGGTCTAGCTTGCTCAGGCTGATCCCGCTGGCTTGTAGACCAGCTAAACCTTCAAACTAACCAACACTGGTCAAGAGCTGAGCTGGTCAATCAGCCGAACCAGCCTGACCATGGTCTCATGCCTTTGTGAAGAAGGAGTCCAGAAGTTTATCGCAGGTATCCCGGAATACAGCCATCCCGCGGGACGAGGGGGGTAGAGGGGTGGGCGGGGCGGGCGGGGTCTATCAGAGAATCAATAGTTTGGTCCATCCCTTGAGTAAACGCATGTGGAAACAGTTGACCTCCGACACCAACTGTTCTGGTGTTTTGGTCCTCTGTTGAATCACTCATTAACCACAACCTAGCCGACTGTCCGTTTACTTTTGGGACGTGATGAAACTCTCTGGGCAGATGATTAATCTCAGGTTCATCTCCAAAGCTGCAGGATGGCCGTTGTGTTTGACCAGCAGGTCCAGGAGGTCCGTTGCGGAGGGGCAGAGTGAGCTCATTGGTTCATATTTACCTTTAGCGTTAACGTTAGCACTAGGGCTAGTTCCTCCGGGTACCCCCAGGGTAGTCAATCAGCCAAGACGTGTTTGGTGTTTCTAATAAAGTGGCCAGTGAGTAAAAGCATGCGCTGGGTGTTTCTAATAAAGTGGCCAATGAGTGAAAGCACAAGCTAGGTGTTTCTAATAAAGTGGCCAGTGAGTGAAAGCAGAAGGTGGGTGTTTCTAATAAAGTGGCCAATGAGTGAAAGCACAAGCTAGGTGTTTCTAATAAAGTGGCCAGTGAGTGAAAGCACGAGGTGGGTGTTTCTAATAAAGTGGCCAATGAGTGAAAGCACAAGCTAGGTGTTTCTAATAAAGTGGCCAGTGAGTGGAAACACAAAGCAGGTGTTTCTAATAAAGTGGCCAGTGGGTAAAAGCATGAGCTGGGTGTTTCTAATAAAGTGGCCAATGAGTGAAAGCACAAGCTAGGTGTTTCTAATAAAGTGGCCAGTGAGTGAAAGCACGAGGTGGGTGTTTCTAATAAAGTGGCCAGTGAGTGAAAGCACGAGGTGGGTGTTTCTAATAAAGTGGCCAGTGAGTGAAAGCATGAGGTGGGTGTTTCTAATAAAGTGGCCAGTGAGTGGAAGCACAATTTAGGTGTTTCTAATAAAGTGGCCACAATAGAGCGTCTTCATGTCTGTGAGTGAGTGAATGTGAGGGACTGGTGTGTTATCTGAAGTGGTGGGCCAATCATTGCCTGCTGACCCAGATAAGGCCCAGCGGGGCGGGTTAATCATTCTAGAGGAGCGCTGACTTCTCCACACCAGAGATCCACCGAGGGCCCAGTGGAGCCGCTCGAGTCTGAGTGCCTGACCTCTCCCAACCATGTCCAAGCTGATCGAGTGCGTGCCGAACTTCTCCGAGGGCCGAAATAAGGAGGTGAGTGAAGCCTCTGACTGACCTTGGCCCTCACCGCCGAGGAGAAGCCACTGTTCTGACCGCCTCTGTGCTCCAGGTTATCGATGCCATAGCCGCTGCCATCTCAGCCAGCGAGGGCTGCAGCCTGCTGGACGTGGACCCCGGCTCATCCACCAACAGGACAGTCTACACGTTCGTGGGCTCCCCGCAGGCCGTGGTGGAGGGAGCCCTGAACGCCGCCCGCACTGCCTTCGCCATCATCGACATGACCAAGCACACAGGTACGGTCCATCCACACACACACACACACACACCATAAGCATTCCTCGACTGGGAACATGTGGAATAGCGCCCCCTTAAGATACCAGCCCACCCTGGAATGTGCAGGTGAGCATCCTCGGACAGGAGCCATGGACGTGTGTCCCTTCATCCCGGTGCAGAACGCCAGCATGGAGGAGTGTGTGAGGTGCGCTAACGAGTTCGGCCGGCGGCTGGCGGACCTGCTGCAGGTGCCAGGTGAGCTGACCCTTCTCAAATATATAAAATACAGGGCCAATCAGAACACGGCTCATTTACATATGCCTCTCTCACCCTCAGTTTACCTCTATGGAGAAGCAGCGAGAAGTGAGAGTAGAAGGTCTCTGCCGTCTGTACGAGCGGGAGAGTACGAGGCTCTACCAGAGAAGGTCAGGCTCTTGTGCGTCCACTCACTGGCCACTTTATTAGAAACACCCACCTTCTGCTTCCACTCACTGGCCACTTTATTAGAAACACCCACCTTGCGCTTCCACTCACTGGCCACTTTATTGGAAACACCTACCTTGTGCTTCCACTCACTGGCCACTTTATTAGAAACACCTACCTTGTGCTTCCACTCACTGGCCACTTTATTAGAAACACCCACCTTGTGCTTCCACTCACTGGCCACTTTATTAGAAACACCCACCTTGAGCTTCCACTCACTGGCCACTTTATTAGAAACACTGACCTTGAGCTTCCACTCACTGGCCACTTTATTAGAAACCCCTACCTTGTGTGTTCACTCACTGGCCACTTTATTAGAAACACCCACCTTGTGCTTCCACTCACTGGCCACTTTATTAGAAACCCCTACCTTGTGTGTTCACTCACTGGCCACTTTATTAGAAACACCCACCTTGTGCTTCCACTCACTGGCCACTTTATTAGAAACACCCACCTTGTGCTTCCACTCACTGGCCACTTTATTGGAAACACCTACCTTGTGCTTCCACTCACTGGCCACTTTATTAGAAACACCTACCTTGTGCTTCCACTCACTGGCCACTTTATTAGAAACACCCACCTTGTGCTTCCACTCACTGGCCACTTTATTGGAAACACCTACCTTGTGCTTCCACTCACTGGCCACTTTATTAGAAACACCTACCTTGTGCTTCCACTCACTGGCCACTTTATTAGAAACACCCACCTTGTGCTTCCACTCACTGGCCACTTTATTAGAAACCCCTACCTTGTGTGTCCACTCATTGGCCACTTTATTAGAAACCCCTACCTTGTGCGTCCACTCATTGGCCACTTTATTAGAAACCCCTACCTTGTGCGTCCACTCATTGGCCACTTTATTAGAAACCCCTACCTTGTGCGTCCACTCATTGGCCACTCTCTCTCCCTTGCAGCTGAAGAAGAGCGAGTGGGCTCCAGACTACGGTCCCACCACCTTTGTCCCTTCATGGGGCGCCACGGTGACCGGCGCTCGGACCTTCCTCATCGCATACAACGTGAACCTGCTGAGCACCAAAGAACAAGCGCACAGAATCGCCCTGGACGTCCGAGAGCAGGGAAGGGGCAAAGATCAGGTACATTCAGGGGTTCCTCTCCTGACCACACGATGGAGCCAGATTGCTTTTGCTGGCCTCGGCACACTGTCTGGACAAAAGTATTTGGACACATCTTATAGTGGCTGCATGCATTCATTAAAAGGAGTGTCCACAAACATTTGGACATACAGTACAGTGTGTCCAGGTAGAGACGGTTAAGCAAGCTCGCCCATTGGTCGGAGGTTCTAGATACATTCTGGTGGTGATGGCTCTCTTTTTTTTGGCTCTTTCTTCAGCCAGGCACTCTGAAGAAGGTGCAGGGGATGGGCTGGTACCTGGAGGAGTCGAACCTGGCTCAGGTGTCCACCAACATCCTGGACTTCGAGCTGACCCCTCTCCATACGGTGTATGAGGAGATCTGCAGGGATGCCAAGGTACCCCGTCATTTTAGTGAGTAGAGCCATCCACGGCTCCCTGACTCCCGTCCAGTCGCTGTCCAATGTCCAGAGTCCTACCTGCTTTACTGTGTCCAGGAGCTGAATCTGCCCGTGGTTGGCTCTCAGATTGTGGGCCTCATCCCCCTGAAGGCGGTGTTGGACTGCGCCGACTTCTACATCCAGAAAGACAAGCTTTTTGTGGTTGAAGAGGAGCACAAAGTGCGGCTGGTGAGCGTTCCACACCAGAGAACCAGTAGAACCGGGGTTCCTGTTACACGGCACAGTGCTTTTTGTCCTTGCTGACGTTCTTCTGTCGTTGCTCAGGTCATCAGCAAACTGGGTCTGGACTCTCTGGGGCCGTTTGTTCCTAAAGAGAGGATCATAGAGTGAGTCTTCTTTCAGTGCTTTGTAGGTGGGTTTGAGGGCTTCAGGGGTTTCTAATAAAGTGGCCAGTGTGGGAGAGTAGAGGAGGTATCTCAAATGCGATTGGCCGTTGCTGTTTGCAGGTACATGGTGGAGGCCAATCAGGACGAGGGCCGGCTGGTGTCTCTTTCCCTGCAGCAGTTCGTCCGCAGCGTTGGTGCCCGGACAGCAGCCCCCGGGGGAGGGTCTGTTTCGGCAGCCATCGCTGCTATGGTAACAAGGCATTGTAATCACACCCCTATCATTCGATGCCATGGAAACATGAGCTTAGCTATCACATCCCCAATTTCGATCACTGCCATGGTAACAAGGCCTAGCTATCACACCCCTATATTGATCGCTGCCATGGTAACATGGCATCGCAATCACACCCCTATATCGATCGCTGTTATGGTAACAAGGTCTAGCTAATACACCCCCCAAATTGATCACTGCCATGGTTATAAAGGCCTAGCTATCACACTTCTGTCAATCGCTGCCATGGTAACAAGGCCTAGCTATCACACCCCCATATCAATTGCTGCCATGGTAACAAGGCCTCGCTATCACACCCTTCCAAAGTTGTAACTACTGCATCCCTCGTAGTGGTTACCATGGTCAAAAGGCCTAGTGATCACATCCCTCACAATCGTTGTCATGGTAATAAAACATAGGTATCTCATCTCACCTCGATCGTCGCCATGGTAACTAGGTACTAGCTACTGTAGTCGTTGTTGTAAACTATTATATTCTTAGCTGCTACCGTGGTAACAGGAGCTAACGGTGGCATTCTTCTCCGCAGTTACCGTCGTAAAGAGTCCTAGTGATGCCATGGTAACAGGTCCCTTTCTATCATTGCCATGTCAAATCTAACCACAAGCTACAACCACCTGCACTTCTCACCCCACGGTGACCTGTGTGTAGTGACCGCCAGTGACCCGTGCTCCTCCTCTTTCTCAGGGTGCGGCTCTGGGCTGTATGGTGGGTCAGATGACGTACGGAAAGCGCCAGTTCGAGGCTCTGGATGGCGTGATGAGGAGACTCATCCCTCCCTTCCATCAGGCCATGAATGACCTGCTGCTCACTGTGGACGCTGACAGCAGCGCCTTCAACAGCTACATGGTGAAAACACATTCAATAATTCATTATTATTAGATAATGTCTTATATTATTATTATTATTATTATTATTATAATTATTATTAAGCATTGTGACTGCACTGAGCTGTATATGCTGCTACCGTATCCCAGGTTAGTAGAATTAACTCGTCTCTTTAATTCAAGGCTGCTTTGAAAATGCCCAAAAGCACACCGGACCAAGTGAAACGGTATGACCACACACATCACCCATGAACACCTCATAGCAAGGCCTAGTTATCACACCCCTTTATCGATCGCTGCCATGGTAACAAGGCCTACCTATCACACTTTAATTAATTGCTGTTAGGGTAACAAGGCCTATCTATCACATCTCTATCAATCGCTGCTATGGTAACAAGGCCTAACTATCACATCCCTGTCAACTGCTGCTATGGTAGCAAGCCCTGGCTATCACACCCCTATTAATTGCTGCTCTGGTAACAAGCCCTAGCTGCTACATCGATATTAATTGCTGCCATGGTAACAAGGCCTATCTATCACACCCCTATCAATCGCTGCTATGGTAACAAGGCCTTGCTATCACACCCCTATCAATCGCTGCTATGGTAACAAGCCCTAGCTGCTACATCGATATTAATTGCTGCCATGGTAACAAGGCTTATCTAACACATATCACATCAGTTGCTGCAATGGTAACAAGGTCTGTCTAGCACATCCCTATCAATCGCTGCTATGGTAACAAGTCCTTGCTATCACACCCCCATCAATTGCTGCCATAGTAACAATGCCTAACTATAATACTCCTTTTAATCATTGTTACTATGGTAATGAGACTTAACTAACTATGTCCCCTCCCTCCCCTTTTCCTTCATTAGCATAATCTAAGACCAGATTCACAAACTATGGTGCAAACTGGGCTTCATTTAGCTTGAGCTGGACTTTACAGCACAATGTCGCAGCCTAGTGGACGAAGCCTTCACTGCGCTGCGTTAGAGAAGGTCACTAACTGGAGTGTCCCGCTCTGCAGGAGGGAGGAGGCCATGCAGGAAGGCCTGAAGAAAGCGGTGGGCGTTCCGATGTCCCTGGCTGAGAGAGTGACCATTCTGTGGCCGACGCTCAAAGAGATCGTCCAGTACGGCAACGTGGCCTGCAAGTCAGACGCACAGGTGAGAGCGTCTACCTGTAATTAACTCTATATAACATTAGAATAAGCCCAAATAATCATATAGTCAGTGGTCAGTGAGAGTGTCATTAGAATTAGAATAAACCCAAATAAACATATAGTCAGTGGTCAGTGAGAGTGTCTACCTGTAATTAACTCTATATAACATTACAATAAACCCAAATAAACATAAGGTCAGCGGTCAGTGAGAGTGTCTACCTGTAATTAACTCTATATAACATTAGAATAAGCCCAAATAATCATATAGTCAGTGGTCAGTGAGAGTGTCATTAGAATTAGAATAAACCCAAATAAACATATAGTCAGTGGTCAGTGAGAGTGTCTACCTGTAATTAACTCTATATAACATTACAATAAACCCAAATAAACATAAGGTCAGCGGTCAGTGAGAGTGTCTACCTGTAATTAACTCTATATAACATTAGAATAAACCCAAATAAACATAAAGTCAGCGGTCAGTGAGAGTGTCTACCTGTAATTAACTCTATATAACATTAGAATAAACCCAAATAAACATAAAGTCAGCGGTCAGTGAGAGTGTATACCTGTAATTAACTCTATATAACATTAGAATAAACCCAGATAAACATAAAGTCAGCGGTCA